>NW_019942925.1:177759-307400 GCF_002910315.2 Salvelinus sp. IW2-2015 | reverse complement strand
CGCAATGAAAGCAGTTGTGCTGATTATAGACACTTAATAGCGCCTTTTTAAGTTTCAAAAGATTGCGACCACCCCGCCCTTTGCCTCACAATGGTCTGATCCACTGCCAGTTCTTTAGCTGGCAAGGTAAATCGCGCCATAGCAATGTTTACATTTTTATGTTGGCAGGGTTCACACACTAGCTGAATTTGCAGAGCTAGCGCGCAAACTAAAGCAAACATTAACTAGCAAGCTAGCTAGTACCTATTCCATTAATGTGGCGTCGTCAAAGATGGAATCTTTGCTATCGTCAGTTTATTCCAAGATCAGCATGCAGCTGTAGTGCTTCAAAGTCYCTGTGATAAGGTTAGCGATAAACTGAAGTCCAAACTGAACAGAAYTACACTCTCTTATACCATTGTCTTAAATATATTTAATGGTCTCGTTGCAAAAGCTAAGTTGTCGCTAGTGAACTTTTTAAAATTTATTTTATTTCACCTTTTTTTTTTAAGATTATAGCAAACACCACAGAAACGGAATTGGTGCTCGCTAGCTTTACAAATTCAGCTATTGTTGGAAGCCAGCCAATATGAAACAAACTATATTAAAATTAGAAAAGGTTGTAGCATATGTTGTGTAAATGTGTGTGTGTGCAGCTAGACCGGCCAGCCAGCCAGGTAGAAAAATGGCAGAAAAAAAGTAAAAAGACGGACATCAGAGTATTTTTCAGTACACCAAAACGCAAAGTAAGAACTCTAGTAGCCTAATATCTCAAAGACGAGTTGATAAAATGTTCATAAGAAAGAAGTGAAATGCTAATGGAATGTTTCACAATGATGTCATTAGGCAGAGCAGGCAACAAATGGCACACAGACAGCAGAGCTGGGGACAGATAGGCAGGGACAGACTGGCAGAGACAGGGAGTCTCAGGTAAGTTTGTTGAGTCTTTGTTTGGCAACATTATGAAAGGTTCTCAATTTTTTTTACTTGTAAAATAGGGACATAATTGGAAAATGCCATGGATACCCCCGCTCTCAACTTAAACTGATGACTAAACTAAGATTTGTTTATGGCAATGGTATTGCTGTTGTGATTAATTGTGTAGTTTTGGGTACCGGTAGTTAGGAGTACGGCAAACACCTTATTTCTTTTCTAGGAGACAGACTGAGTCAGTGAGGGTGGTGAAAGGGAAAGAGCCAGGGAGAGAGACTTCAGAGAACAATGTCACAGCCACGGCAGGACCAGGTGTCACCCTTGTTGCCAGCAGCACCAGTATAGGGGACAGTGGCACAGCATTGTCCAGTTACCTCAGTGATGGCACAAAACCATATCAGCCACACCCACAATTTTTGAACCGCAAACTCTTGCCAACAGAGTGTTGACATTTCAAGAGGCCCCAAAGCACAGAATGAAATTCTGAACATCATGGCCAATACAATCATTCGAGGCATTGCAGCTGAGATTAGGTCTCTTCCGATTGTACAATTTTCATTAATTGTTGATGGTACTCAAGATGTCTCTGGTGCTGAACAGGAGAGTGTCTTTTTGCATTATGTTGACCATGACCTTGTCCCTCACGAGGAGTTTATTGGGCTATACAGGGTGTCGGAGACAACAGGCGAGGGCATTGCGAAAGTGGCAACTGAAGTGTTGTTGAGGCTCAATTTGCCCATGTCTGGCTTACGTGGGCAGAGTTACGATGGTGCCTCAAACATGGCAGGAAAATACACAGGTGCACAGGCAATTGTGAGAAAGCAGCAGCCATTAGCCCTCTATGTCCATTGTGGAGCACACTGTGTAAATCTGATTACACAGGCTTGCTGCTCAGCCTCCCCACTGATCCGGGATTCCCTTTCTTGGGTCCATCAGTTAGGTGTCCTCTATGGCCAGTCAGGAAAGTTTAAGAGCATGTTTGAATCAATTGCCACGTCCAAAGAAACACATCTGCCCACCCGGAAACCCCTATGTCCAACAAGGTGGACTGTGCGGAATACTGCTATTAGAGCTGTGCTAGGGCAGTATGAGCGGGTACTAAGCAGCCTAGAGGAGAGTAGTTTTTAGTACATGACAGTACACTTACAAATTATTTATTTCATGTTATTTTATTTAAAATTGCATACTTTGTGCGACATACTTGTCCATAGCTGCTGTTTGAAGAGTTGAGACACTGACTGAAGGATATTTTGTTTGATTTATTTGGGTTTTTCATTGAAGTAGTTATTTTGCTTTTAGAACTGTACTTATTTTAAGCTTTTTGTTCTTGTAAAGATATTGTAGTAGACTCAGGCCAGTGCTACATTTAATAACTATATAAATGTATCAGAAAAAGTCAAATTAAAAGGTCAATTCAATACGGAGACTAACTTTGTGATGGTTCTCAATGGAGACTCTTTTAGATGAGATCATACCATGTTCATTGTATTTATGAAAACTACACCCATACAGTGTACAGTACCATTGCTACCTACTGGCCTTTCTTGATATTGCTAGTTGTAAGTACGAATACCTGCATACATACTGGACTGGTAAGGAGCACTGCTATAACTATTATTAGTAGTAGTATTATAATGATTTAAACATTTGAACAAGTTGGTTAAACCCTTCAGTTAACTACTGTACCTATCAATTATTCAGTTGTAGGAATTATGGTTCCTCAATATACATTTAACATATTACAACGTAGGCTATGTGTTACAGCACTACTTTTGGTGTCCCCCTCAGGAATTGCTCTTGAGAAAATGTAATGTAATTGTCCCCTCCAAGGTTGATATCAGATTTTCGCCCCTGCTTGTAGCGTCAGCTGTGTTCTTTGTCAGTTGCCCTGTCTAATTGTGTCCTTATTTTGTCTGTCTTGTTTTTATATATTTTTATGCATTTTCCTGTAGCACTTTGTTTTTCAATGAAAAGCGCATTAAATTCAATTTATAATTATGATTTACAAATTCACTTCAATCAGTAATTGGAAGATAGGCTGTTACAGCACCCTGTGTGTCATGGCTGAGGATGATGTAATCACTACGTTACAGTTCTGACCTGCGTCTGACCAGGAAGTTTGTTGTGTTCCACGTCATTCATTTGTCCTTTTGATCTTGTTGTGACTCATTTTATTTTTGGTGTTTTTAGTTGCCGTCGTCGAGGATTGTATGGTGAATAGAGGGGGGGTAAACGACGCTCTTTTATGTGGCCTGAATGCGGTTACGGTCATATTATGTGGTCATGTTTATTCAATGTTCAGAACACCAACTTCTGTCTGATGGTGATTGGGGTGCCCAACGTTGGGAAGTCATCGCTCATCAATGCTCTGAGGAGAACCAACCTCAAGAAAGGTACAACTTAACGTTACAATGAGATGTTGGGATTAGGAGAATTCCTTGTGGTCTGGATAGCATTTCATTGAACCCTTGTTGAAGTAATGATGATCCATCTTTTTCTACCTGTAGGTCGGGGGTCAAAAGTAGGAGGGGAACCAGGCATTACCAAAGCAGTGTTGACTAGAATACAGGTGAGTGACGGTTTCACCTGTCTGCGCTCCTGTCACTTGTCTGTTTTTTGTGTATATTCTGTACTTACTCAATGTGTTTGTGTGTTCCTCTTGTGAGGTGTGTGAGAGACCCATCATCCATCTTCTAGATACGCCTGGTGTCCTTCCTCCGAAGATACAGAGTCTGGAGACAGGCATGAAGCTAGCCCTATGTGGTGAGTGCAGACTAGGTCTGGCCATTGATGTATAGCCTCTTTCCATGACATAGACTCACCAGGTGAAAGCATGATCCCTTATTGATGTCAGTTGTTAAATACACTTAAATCAGTGTAGATGAAAGGGAAGAGGCGGGTTAAAGAAGGATTTTTTAAGCCTTGAGACAATTGAGACAAATTGTGTATGTGTGACATTCAGAAGATGAATGGGCAAGACAAAAGATTTAAGTGCCTTTGAACAGGGTATGGTAGTAGTTGCCAGGTGCACCAATTTGAGTGTGTCAAGAACTGCAATGCTCCTGGGTTTTTCATGCCCAACAGTTTACTGTGTGTATCAAGAATGGTCCACCACCCAAAGGACATCTAGCCAACTTGACACAACTGTGCATTGGAGTCAACTTAGGCCAGCATCCCTGTGGAACACTTTTGACACCTTGTAGAGTCCATGTCCCGGCAAATTGAGTCTGTTCTGAGGGCAAAAGTGGGTGCAACTCAATATTAGGAAGGTGTTCTATTACATATATGGTTCTTGACCCACCTGGTCTCTGTATTCCATGGTACTACAGTGCCACCTAGTGGAATCTAATATGTTGTTTATTTTATTTATTAATTTTCTCCCCAATTTCGTGGTATCCAATTGTCTCATCGCTGCAACTCCCGTACGGACTCGGGAGAGGCGAAGGTTGAGAGCCATGCGTCCTCCGAAACACAACCCAACCAAGCCGCACTGCTTCTTGACACAATGCCCACTTAACCAGGAAGCCATCCGCACCAATGTGTTGGGGGAAACACCGTACACCTGGCGGTAGTGTCAGCGTGCACTGTGCCCGGCCCGCCACAGGAGTCGCTATTGCGCAATGGGACAAGGACATCCCTGCCGGCCAAACCCTCCCCTAACCCGGACGATGCTGGGCCAATTGTGCGCCGCCCCATGGGGCTCCTGGTTGCGGCCGGCTGTGACAGAGCCAGGACTCAAACCCAGAATTTCTAGCGGCACAGCTAGCGATGCAGTGCCTTAGACCACTGCGTCACTCGGGAGGCCATTGGAATCTAATATAACAACAGCCAAGCTCTGATGGGCCTCTCACACTGTATGGATAAATATGAACTTTCCAATGCTCTCAATCATATAACAATCGAAGCATGTGTGAATTATATTGGCAGCCCTTTGACACAGTGACTCCACATCAAGCCATGTGATTATCAGCAGGACATGCAGTATGGCCGTTGTAATGATGACTCCCTCCTCTGCTGTTACTGTCAGGAACCATCCTGGACCATCTAGTAGGAGAAGACATCATGGCAGACTACCTACTGTTCTCTCTCAATAGACTGGAGAAGTACAGGTACAGGCAGCTTTCCTGCCTCTGTAACATAACATGGCCATTTTTATAATTTTACACTATTGTTTGCACAAAGCATTGATTCCAATATTGTATATTGCAGCGACATTGAATCCATTGAGTTACTCAACAGTGATTTGAATGTCGCTCTGTTTGGTAACCTTGGGAGTTGAGTGTTTCTCTGTGTCTAGTTACATGAAGTGTGTGTGTGTGTGTCTGTGTGTAGTTACGTGGAGAGGTATGATCTCAGGGAGCCTAGTGATGACATCCAGCAGGTGTTGAAACGTATCGCTGTCAAACTGGGAAAGACTCAACGAGTTAAAGCCATCACTGGAGTGGGTAAGAGTAAATCATATCATACTAAATGTATAGTAAAACTGTGTATTTACATAGTAAATTGTATTTACATATAACAATTTACATAGTAATTGCAGAGTAATAGTACAGTTCTTACAACTATTAAAGGGTCAAGTTTTAGCATCGAGACAAATCTTTAGCATCGAGACAAAGGCTTTTGTTAGCTAATGGTGTATGTACTTAATCTCTGTGTTCCCTAGGTAACATCACCCTCACCGTGCCTAACTACACAGCAGCAGCATATGATTTCATCAGAGCGTTCAGGAAGGGAGAGCTGGGACTGGTCATGCTGGACTGACCACTACCACACCACAGACTGACTACAACACAGACTGATCACGACCACAACACAGATGATTGGTCTGGCAGACACACACCGTACTCACAGACTCAGGAGTCTGGTCTCTCACCATAGACCTCTACCTGACAGAGACCTTGTTGGAAACTGAAGAGTGCATCCTCTCTACAGTAGACTGGTTTCTAGTCTCTGCATTCTAGTCTCTCCTCTCTAGTCTCAACCAACACAGAGCAGCTGATCAGTAAGAATGCCGACACTGTTGTTTGTACATAATCTGTTTATGTACCTGTTAGTGTAAATGCACACAGTCATAATAAAATGTATTTTATGTACAGTATCTTGATTGCACAAGAGTTTTAAATGGGATTGTACAGTAACGGGCGAGGGGAAAGTGCTTTGGGTAGCGGGTTAGGGATAGGGGGTTGATTTGGGATTGGGTGTGGCAGTTTGTAGCATTCGATTCATAGATGGGGTCGATTACATTTCAATTCATTTGACTCATTGCTTTTGTCATTAACATTTTAGAAATAATTGTGTAGCTAGCAGTCGTCACTCATTCATAGGAACAGTACAACTATTGCTGACAGTCATGGAAAGTCAGTGTCTAAGAACTTAGACGTGTTAATTAGCCTGCAGGGGCATTGTCATAAATGTTTACCAATAAAAGCCACATATTTAAGTGTATACAGTTCACAATGTATGCTAGCGATCCATTTGATATATGACTCTGTCTGCAAATGAAAATATAGCTTAGGTGTATGAGAGAGATTCGTAGTTAGTGAAAGTAACTGTTCAATGAAAATCCCATTTTTAAAAGCTCATTCTGTACACTCTAAATAATGATGTTGACTCACCAAAAACCCCACTTCAAACTTGTATCTGAAACAGACGGTTTCAAAAATGCTTGCTATTTCCTGATATTATGTGACCTCACATACTTTGGCAAGACGTCTGTTTGGCTTATTGGCTGAGCTAGAAAATCAGATGTTTACTTGTAATTAATATTTATAATAACCAGGACAAGCAGGGGTACACAGAAAAACTGCTTTTTAACATACTTAAATACCTATTTCACTCGTATTGTAATTCATTATTAGGTAATATTTCATTAAAATCTGGAACACTGGACAGCTAATGAGACTAAGTGAGATTTTTCTCACAAATCATGTGATGCTGACTTGTCAATGCTCCTTTTTAACAATACATTTTAGTTCCCACCAATGTCTGGCCATCCTGAATTCTGTCCCCGGCGCTAAAATAGCTTTGCCTCCCCAGGGCAGGATAGCAGACCTGTAGAACGAGCCACAAGGCCCCTCTTGTCACATCTACTCCAGCTCCTCCCCTCTGGCATTCCATGTCGACGGTATACTAACCACCGGACCTGGGATCCATCATTACGCACACCTGGCATCAATCATTCCGCGCACCTGCACGTCATCATGAGGCACACCTGGACTCCATTTTACCTCACTTATTACCTCCCCATTATCTGGCACTCCCTTAGGTTCCCCAGTCAGTATTGTTTCTGTGTTTATGCTAAGACGCTACTGTTCTGTTTTCTCGTTTGTTGTTTTATTAAATGTTTCACCTACACCTGCTTCTCGACTCACAGCGTGTTCGTTACAGAATACTGACTCAAACAATGGAACAAAATATCTCCCTGACGGTCGTCGAGCAGGAATACCTTCTACGTGAACACCATAACCAGCTGGCACAACTGGGGACGGCTATGGGAGAGGTTCTTCGCAGTGGGCAACGTTTCAAACATACCCGGGTAGCGTTGCCGTCAACTAGCGGAGGATACTCTACAACCAGTCGACCCAGCGAGCCAGCACAGCAGCTCATACAGCAACACGCTCAGGTCAGCGATGCCCGTTTGTCCCTCCTGGATAATGCCGTGGCTTCCTACTTCAGTGCTCCCTGTATACGCACTAGAGGGGAGCTCCCACCACCGAGAGGTCCAAGGTTGCCATGGTTATTTCTCTGCTGACTGGGCGGGTGTTGGAGTGGGCCACGGCCATCTAGGAGAGAGAAGAGGAGGAGCTAGATTCATATGAGGGGTTCATGGCTCTGTTTTAAATGTTTCTTCGATCATCCCCCAGATGGCAGAGGTGGGTGAGCGTTTACTCCAATTACGGCAGCGGGTCCACGAGCCGGCGCTTCGTACGCTATTCAGAAGAGGTCTGTGCGAGGAGGTCCAGATGGAACTGGCCTGTCGAGACGACAAGCTCTCCTTGCACGCACTCATTGCAATGGCCATCCGTCAGGATAACCTACTTCGGGAGCGTTGGTACTCTCATCTCTTTCCTTAAGGGTGGTCCCTGTAGGTTGGTGTGGAGCCCAGCAGCCGACGAGGCCTTCTGTTTACTCAAGGGACGTTTCACCTCCGCCCCATTGCTCAAACACCCAGATCCCACGATATCCTTTGTGGTGGAGGTGGACGCTTCAGAGTTGGGCGTTCTGGTGGCAGTTCTGTCTCGACGACAGAGTAATCCTCCGACCGTGGCCCCCAATTCACATCACGGGTACGGAGAGCCTTTATGGATAATCTTGGGATCATTGTCAGCCTCACTTCCGGGTACTGGCCTCAGTCCAACGGCAGATGGAGAGGATGAACCAGGAGCTGGGGAGGTTCCTAAGAGTCACTGTCAGGACCGGCAAGGAGAGTGGGCTCGATTCCTTCCATGGGCAGAGTATGGCCAGAACTTGCTACGTCACGCCTCCACTGGGTTGAGTCCCTACCAGTGTGTTCTGGGTTTTCAGCCGGCCCTGGCTCCGTGGACCCCGGGTTAGACCGAATCTTCTGCGGTTGATGAGACTCCAGCTCGCCGTCCACCATCAAAAGGAGCAGACAGACTGATACCGCAGTACGACCCCTGTTTTCCACCCCGGGGATCGTGTCTGGCTTTCTACCAGGAACATCCCACTCTGCCTGCCCTGAGGCCGTTCAAGGTCCTCCGGAGGGTCAACGAGGTGACGTATAGATTACAGCTTCCCAGTGACTACCATATCTCACCTTCTTTTCATGTCTCCCTTCTCAGGCCGGTGGTTCCTGGTCCCCTAGCTGATGCTGTCCCCCACGACACCCCTCCACCCCCCCTGGACATCAAGGGGAGTCCGGCCTATGCCATCAGATCCCGACTGGACTCCTGACGTCGTGGGGGTCGGCTCCAGTACCTGGTGGACTGGGAGGTGTATTGCCCAGAGGACCTGTGTTGGGTTCCGGTGGAGGACATTCTGGATCCCAACATCATCCGTGATTTCCACCTTCACAGCCTGGACCGGCCCGCTCCTCATCCTCGGGGTCATCCCTCTGGTTGGCGTCGTCCTGCGGCTGGTGCCGCGCATCAGAGGGGCGGTACTGTCACGTCTACTCCCGCTCCTCCCCTCTGGCGTTCGATGTCGCCGGTATACTAACCACCAGTCCTAGGATCCATCATTACGCACACCTGCACACCTGTCATCATGAGGCACACCTGGACACCATTACCTACCCTATATCTGGCACTCCCTTAGGTTCCTTCCCCAGTCAGTATTGATCCTGTGTTTATGCATAGAACCTACTGTTATGTTGTCTCATTCCATGTTTGTTGTTTTATTAAACGTTTCACCTGCTTCTCGACTCACAGCGTCTTCATTACACCTCTACATGTATGCTGATTTATTTAGCCTTATTAATCCATAAATAGTATAACTAATTTACTAATCAAACAATATATTGTCTAAGAAGTAAACATATCTGAGGAATATCGTGTCGAAGATGATGACCGAGTAAATGTTGGTTCTGATTGGATCAAATCAAAGTTTATTTGTCACGTGCGCCGAATACAACAGGTCTAGACCTTACAGTGAAATGCTTACTTACAGGCTCTAACCAATAGTGCAAATAAGGTATTAGGTGAACAATCGGTAGGTAAATAAATGATTTAAAAGACAGGCTATGTACAGTAGCGAGGCTATAAAAGTAGCGAGGCTACATACAGACACCAGTTAGTCAGGCTGATTGAGGTAGTATGTACATGTAGATATGGTTAAAGTGACTGCATATATGATAAACAGAGTAGCCGCAGTGTAAAAAGAGGGGTGGGGTTTGGGGGGGGCACACAATGCAAATAGTCCGGGTAGCCATTTGATTACCTGTTCAGGAGTCTTATGGCTTGGGGGTGAAAACTGTTGAGAAGCCTTTTTGTCTTAGACTTGGCACTCCGGTACCGCTTGCCATGCGGTAGTAGAGAGAACAGTCTATGACTGGGGTGGCTGGGGTCTTTGACAATTTTTGGTGTAGAGGTCCTGGATGGCAGGCAGCTTAGCCCCAGTGGTGTACTGGGCCATACGCACTACCCTCTGTAGTGCCTTGCGGTCAAAGGCCGAGCAATTGCCATACCAGGCAGTGTTGCAACCGGTCAGGATGCTCTCGATGTTGCAGCTGTAGAACCTTTTGAGGATCTCAGGACCATGACAAATCTTTTTAGTTTCCTGAGGGGGAATAGGCTTTGTCGTGCCCTTTTCACGACTGTCTTGGTGTGTTTGGACCATTCTAGTTTGTTGTTGATGTAGACACCAAGGAACTTGAAGCTCTCAACCTGCTCCACTACGGCGCCGTCGATGAGAATGGGGGCGTGCTCAGTCCTCCTTTTCCTGTAGTCCACAATCATCTCCTTAGTCTTGGTTACGTTGAGGGATAGGTTGTTATTCTGGCACCACCCGGCCAGGTCTCTGACCTCCTCTCTATTGGCTGTCTCGTCGTTGTCGGTGATCAGGCCTACCACTGTTGTGTCGTCTGCAAACCTAATGATGGTGTTGGAGTCGTGCCTGGCCATGCAGTTGTGGGTGAACAGGAAGTACAGGAGGGGACTAAGCACGCACCCCTGGGGAGCTCCAGTGTTGAGGATCAGTGTGGCAGATGTGTTGCTACCTACCCTCACCACCTGGGGGTAGCCCGTCAGGAAGTCCAGGATCCAGTTGCAGAGGGAGGTGTTTAGTCCCAGGATCCTTAGCTTAGTGATGAGCTCTGAGGATACTATGGTGTTGAACACTGAGCTGTAGTCAATGAATAGCATTCTCACATAAGTGTTCCTTTTGTCCAGGTGGGAATGGGTGGTGTGGAGTGCAATAGAGATTGCATCATCTGTGGATCTGTTTGGGAGGTATGCAAATTGGAGTGGATCTAGTGTTTCTGGGATAATGGTGTTAATGTGAGCCATTACCAGCCTTTCAAAGCACTTCATGGCTACGGACGTGAGTGCTACGGGTCTGTAGTCATTTAGGCAGGTTGCCTTTGTGTTCTTGGGCACAGGGACTATGGTGGTCTGCTTGAAACATGTTGGTATTACAGACTCAATCAGGGACATGTTGAAAATGCCAGTTGCCAGTTGGTCAGCACATGCCCGGAGCACACGTCCTGGTAATCCGTCTGGCCCCGCAGCCTTGTGTATGTTGACCTGTTTAAAGGTCTTACTCACATCGGCTACGAAGAGCGTGATCACACAGTCGTCTGGAACAGCTGATGGTCTCATGCATGCCTCAGTGTTGCTTGCCTCGAAGCGAGCATAGAAGTGATTTAGCTCGTCTGGTAGGCTCGTGTTACTGGGCAGCTCGCGGCTGTGCTTCCCTTTGTAGTCTGTAATAGTTTGCAAGCCCTGCCACATAAGACGAGCATCGGAGCCGGTGTAGTATGATTCAATCTTAGCCCTGTATTGACGCTTTGCCTGTTTGATGGTTCGTCGCAGGGCATAGCAGGATTTCTTGTAAGCTTCCGGGTTAGAGTCCCGCACCTTGAGAGCGGCAGCTCTACCCTTTAGATCAGTGCGAATGTTGCCTGTAATCCATGGCTTCTGGTTGGGGTATGTATGTACAGTCACTGTGGGGACGACGTCCTCAATGCACTTATTGATAAATCCAGTGACTGATGTGGTGTACTCCTCAATGCCATCGGAAGAATCCCGGAACATGTTCCAGTCCGTGATAGCAAAACAGTCCTGTAGTTTAGCATCTGCTTCATCTGACCACTTTTTTATAGACCGAGTCACTGGTTCTTCCTGCTTTAATTTTTGCTTGTAAGCAGGAATCAGGAGGATAGAGTTGTGGTCGGATTTACCAAATGGAGGGCGAGGGAGAGCTTTGTACGCATCTCTGTGTGTGGAGTACAGGTGATCTAGAATTGTTTTCCCTCTGGTTGCACATTTTACATGTTGATGGAAATTTGGTAGAACTGATTTAAGTTTCCATGCATTAAAGTCTCTGGCCACTAGGAGCGCCGCCTTTGGGTGAGTGGTTTCCTGTTTGCTTATTTCCTTATACAGCTGACTGAGTGCGGTCTTAGTGCCAGCATCTGTCTGTGGTGGTAAATAAACAGCCATGAAAAGTATAGCTGAATCTCTCTAGGCAAGTAGTGTGGCCTGCAATTTATCACAATATACTCTACTTCAGGCGAGCAAAATCTTAGAGACTTCCTTAGATTTCGTGCACCAGCTGTTGTTTCCAAATATGCACTGACCSCCCCCCCCCCCCCCCCGTCTTACCGGAGTGTGCTGTTCTATCCTGCCGGTGCAACGTGTATCCCGCTAGCTGAATATCCATGTCGTCATTCAGCCACGATTCGGTGAACATAGGATATTACAGTTTTTCATGTCCTGTTGGTAGGATATTCGTGATCGTACCTCATCTAGTTTATTGTCCAATGATTGCACGTTGGCGAGTAGTATTGATGGTAACGGCAGCTTTCCCACCCGTCCTGACCAGGCATCTGGCTCTTTGTCCTCTGTACCTGCGTCGCTTCCTCTTGCAAATAACGGGGATGTTGGCCCTGTCGGGTGTTTGGAGAATGTCTTGTGCGTCTTGCTTATTGAAGAAAAAAATCTTTATCTAATCCGAGGTGAGTGATCGCTGTCCTGATATCCAGAAGCTCTTTTTTCCCGAAGATACGGTTGCAGAAACATTATGTACAAAATAAGTTACAAATAATGCAAACAAAACACATAATAGCCCAATTGGTTGGACGCCCGTAAAACTGCTGCCATTTCTTCCGGCGCCATTTTACTGACACTGGTCATGTAGCAATCGGTCCTCTTGTTATCCTTGTTATCCTTATCCTTGTTATCCTCCCCATTGCAATCCGAGTTGACATGACTGCACCGGTAGGCCGAGCGGAATAATCTATCAGCCGTTAATGCAATCGCCGCACCAGCTGCCGCCGCACCAGCTGCCGCCGCACTCGCCACATGGTCTTGAACCAGACTTTTGTTGAATGGGTCCTGGTTCGGAAACGGCTGCTGCTACGAGACGAGACCCTTCCCTCCACTCCTCCATCTCAAAAGTCTACAAAGACTTCATCCCCATTCATCTATCTCAATACAATACTGTGACTTCCTCTCCATCTCAGTAGTCTACAATGACAACCTCTCAAGTCTCCAATAAATTCCTTTCCTCCCCTCCATCTCAATAGTCTACAGTGGCTTCCTCTCCTCCTTTCCTCTAAATAAACTACAGTGGCCTTTGTTTCCACCTGTCCTGTTATTTTACAAAAGAACAGTTGTAGGAATGACATTTGTTGTTTTGGCTCTGTACTCCAGCACTTTGGATTTGAAATGATACAATGACTTTGAGGTTAAAGTGCAGACTGTCAGCTTTAATTTGAGGGTATTTTCCATTACCTGGCACTTTTTGTACATAGTCCAAAAGTATTGGGATAAATTCACTTGTCTATAAAGTAGTCCCATATTCCTAGCACGCAATGATTACATCAAGCCTTTGTTGAATGCATTTGCCATTGTTTTTCTTGAGCTGAAATACAAGATCCCAGAAATGTTCCATACGCACAAAAAGCATATTTCTCTAAAAGGTTGGTGCACAAATTTGTTTACATCCCGGTCTTGGTTAGAAGGCATGATGTGTAATGATTTTATGGAGAACTTTTCAGGAGATGTCCTGACAACTGATACGCAGATACAGTGGGGAGAACAAGTATTTGATACACTGCCGATTTTGCAGGTTTTCCTACTTACAAAGCATGTAGAGTCTGTCATTTTTATCAATAGGTACACTTCAACTGTGAGAGACGAATCTAAACAAAAAAATCCAGAAAATCACATTTATGATTTTTAAGTAATTAATTTGCATTTTATTGCATGACATAAGTATTTGATACATCAGAGAAGGCAGAACTGAATATTTGGTACAGAAACCTTTGTTTTGCAATTAACAGAATCATACGTTTCTGTAGTTCTTCTACGCAGGTTTGCACACAGTGCAGCAGGGATTTTTGGCCCACTCCTCCAATAGACCTTTCCCAGATCGCTTCAGTTTTCGGGCTGTCGCTCCGGGCAATACCGGAACTTTCAGTTCCCTCAAGATTTTCCTATTGGGTTCATCTCTGAGACGTGGCTAGGCCACTCCAGGACCTTGAGATGCTTCTTACGGAGCCACTCCTTAGTTGCCCTGGCTGTGTGTTTCGGTCATTGGTCATGCTGGAAGACCAAGCCGCACGCCATCTTCAAATGGCTCTTACTGAGGGAAGGAGTTTTGTTGGCAGAATCTCGCGATACATAAACCATCCCTCCTCAATACGGTGGCGAGTCGCGTCCTGGTCCCCTTTGCAGAAAAGCATCCCCAAAGAATGATGGTTTTCCACCTCCATGCCTTCAATATCGGTTGGAGATGGTGTTCTTGGGTTTGTACTCATCCTTCTTCTTCCTCAAACACGGAGAGTGGAGTTTAGACCATAAAAGCTCTATTTTTGTCCTCATCAGACCATGACCTTCTCCCCATTCCCTCCTCTGGATCATCCAGATGGTCATTGGCAAACTTCAGACGGGCCTGGACATGCGATGGCTTGAGCAGGGGGACTTGCGTGCGCTGCAGGATTTTAATCCATGACGGCGTAGTGTGTTACTAAAATGGTTTTCTTTGAGACTGTGGTCCCAGCTCTCTTCAGGTCATTGACCAGGTCCTGCGTGTAGTGTTCTGGGCTGATCCCTCACCTTCCTCATGATCATTGATGCCCCACGAGGTGAGATCTTGCATGAGCCCCAGACTGAGGTGATTGGACCGTCATCTTGAACTTCTTCCATTTTCGAATAATTGCCGCCAACAGTTGTTGCCTTCTCACCAAGCTGCTTGCCTATTGTCCTGTAGCCCATCCCAGCCTTGTGGCAGGTCTACAATTTTAGCCCTGATGTCCTTACACAGCTCTCTGGTCTTGGCCATTGTGGAGAGGTTGGAGTCTGTTTGATTGAGTGTGTGGACAGGTGTCTTTTATACAGGGTAACGAGTTCAAACAGGTGCAGTTAATACAGCTAATGGATTGAGAACAGGAGGGCTTTTTAAAGAAGAACTAACAGGTCGTGGAGAGCCGGATTCTTACTGGTTGGTAGGTGATCCAAATAACTTTATGTCATGCAATAAAATGCAATTAATTACTTAAAAATCAGACAATGTGATTTTTCTGGATTTTTTGTTTTAAGATTCCCGTTCTTCACAGTTGAAGTGTACCTATGATAAAAATGACAGACCTCTACATGCTTTGTAAGTAGGAAAACCTGCAAAATCGGCAGTGTATCAAATACTTGTTCTCCCCACTGTATGTTCCTGCAACGTTCCCATACAACGTGTCTAGAACATTAATATGTTATATTCTGAGAACATGGCAAAGGGCTTGTAAGTAAGCATTTCACTGTAACGTCTAAACGTGTTGTATGGCTGTGACCAGTGGCGATTTTAGCATGTAAATCTTGGTGGGGGCAAACTCAACCATTTTTTTTAGGTGCATGTCAGAAAAGCCACAACAAAACACTAAACCATACATTAATTGCACTATAACGGTGACAAACAGTGCCCACAAGCTGTTAGTGCCCACATAAAGCTGTCTTGACAGCGGAGCTGAACTGTTAGGGCCTGCATACTGTAAAGCTGTCCAGACATCAGAGCTTTCCTTTCAGCACCATGGAGTGAATCCTTACCACCGCTACACCTGGCTATCAGCAGAGCCTCATCTGGCGGTAAAACAGTTCATTCAGCCTCATTTACTGACTTTTAAAAACCCATAGCTGGTATGGCTGACTTGTTTAAATAAATATAGTTTCTACTGATAAGAACTCGATAAGAACTGCATTCTCCTTCAATAATAAGCTGTACACACTATGTACATTTGAGCTCTACACACTATGGCATAAGGGAACGATAAGAGGAAAGCCATAATTTCGATTAAGATGTTAATTAGCGAGCTAAAACAGACGTAGTCAATATGCCTATTTGTTCAGGACTTTTTAAATGGCCAGCGACAGAATTCACAACATGAGCCATTCTTACAGTATTCTCCCTGTATACCAAGTCAGAACTGTATGATAAATATCGGGGGCATATAAGCAGACAATGAAAGCTCTTACAATATTCAATGATGACATTTCTCTAAAACAGGCTACAGGCTACATGTGCACCACCAAGTCAGAACAGTAGGCTAAGTTCTGAAGGGGAGAGGGACCAAATTCTTAGGGTGAGACACATGGGCTACTGCAGCTTACTACACAACATAGACTTAGTATTACATTCCGATTACATAATTTCTCTTCATATGACAAGAATTGAGAAAGATTTTCCAGTAGATTGTCGACATGATTCATGATGATGACTGCTTGTCTAGCTAGCTTGCTTGCTAAGATTTAGAAAGTATGTCCAATCAAAGCTACGGTAGATATAACGTGATTTGACGTAACTTTATCTGTGGCCAATGACCTTAAGCCTACTTGGATGGGCACTTCTAATATTAATCTATGGCAGAACCCAAGGGGGCTTTAACTGCAAAGCTCTCCCTGTAGATTCTGTGGTGACGTAATGACCCCATGAGTGACAGATCACTTAGCCAATCACGGCGCAACTAGAGAAGATTACCAACGCCTACACTCTGTGCTTTCGCTGGCTGCCCCTCCACCACAGAAAGCACTGAGCTAGGCTGAAACCAATGCATTTTGGAGCTGCCTTACTCAAGAAAGAAACCATGTTTGTATGCGGCTTTATTAACTCAAGGATTATTATTTTTTACATTGTTTGCAAACTGATATGTAACAAAAAAACAATGCCAAAATAACATGCAAAACAGGCCAATTGTATTATTATTATATAATTTGGTTTGTATTATTTTTTAGCTAAACAGGTGGGTCTCAAAACATGAATGGAGGGTCGTCACTGCCTGTGACAAATACAATTCAATTTGATTTGTATGCGTGTCCATATGCGTCCTCAGAGCATAATGTTATTGTATGAGACACCCTATGAAGATCATTCCACTTTTCTATCTTCTCTTCCTCTAGTCAGCCTTGACTACCACCCATGGACCACTTCAAAGCACACGGTTGTCCTGAACCTCCATATCTCCAACTACAGAAAACATATGCATATCTGGGCCCAAAATCCACCTTTCCAGAAACAAGTCTCTCCCCATTGCCGCTTGTTATAGACCCCCTTCAGCCCCCAGCTGTGCCCTGGACACCATATGTGAATTGATTTCCCCCATCTTCAGAGTTTGTACTGTTAAGTGACCTAAACTGGGACATGCTTAACACATGCAAAATCCGTAACCATGGGCACCCTTATAGATTTCATCCTGACCAACTTGCCCTCTAAATAGACCTCTGCTGTCTTCAACCAGGATCTCAGCGATCACTGCTTCATTGTTTGTGTGCATAATGGGTCCCTGGTCAAACGACCGCCCCTCATCACTGTCAAACACTCCCTAAAACAATTCAGCGAGCAGGCCTTTCTAATCGACCTGGCCCGGGTATCCTGAAAGGATATTGACCTCATCCCATCAGTAGAGGATGCCTGGTTGCTCTTTAAAAGTGCCTACATTTAAAAATGTAGAACTAAGAACAGATATAGCCCTTGGTCTGCCCTTGACCAGCATAAAAACATCCAGTGGCGTTCAGCATTAGCATCGAATAGCCTCCGCGATATGCAACTTTTCAGGGAAGTCAGGAACCAATATACTCAGTCAGTTAGGAGAGCTAAGACTATCTATTTCAAACAGAAATTTGCACCCTGTAGCACTAATTCCAAAAAGTTTTGGGACACTGTAAAGTCCATGGAGAATAAGAGCACCTCGTCCCAGCTGCCCACTGCACTGAGGCTAGGTAACACTGTCACCACCGATAAATCTACGATAATCGATCATTTCAAGAAGCATTTTTCTACGGCTGGCCATGCTTTCCACCTGGCTACCCCTACCCTGGCCAACAGCTCAGCACCCCCTGCAGCAACTTGCCCAAGCCCCCCCCACCCCACCAACCCGCTTCTACTTCACCCAAATCCAGACAGCTGATGTTCTGAAAGAGCTGCAAAATCTGGATCCCTACAAATCAGCTGGGCTAGACAATCTGGACCCTCTCTTTCTAAAATGATCCGCCGAAATTGTTGCAACCCCTATTACTAGTCTGTTCAGCCTCTCATTCGTATCGTCTGAGATTCCTAAAGATTGGAAAGCGGCCTCTTCAAAGAGGGAGACACACTAGACCCAAACTGTTATAGACCTATATCCATCCTGCCCTGCCTTTCTAAAATCTTCGAAAGCCAAGTTAACAAACAGATCACCGACCATTTCGAATCCCACCGTACCTTCTCCACTATGTAATCTGGTTTCTTAGCTGGTCATGGGTGCACCTCAGCCATGCTCAAGGTCCTAAACGATATCATAACCACCATCGATAAAAGACAGTACTGCGCAGACGTCTTCATCGACCTGGCCAAAGCTTTCGACTCTGTCAATTACCGCATTCTTATCGGCAGACTCAATGGCCTTGGTGAACCAGGCGAGGCAGTCATTTGAGAAGTCAACTACTTCTCAGATAGAGTTCAGTGTGTCAAATCGGAGGGCCTGTTGTCCGGACCCCTGGCAGTCTCTATGGGGGTGCCACAGGGTTCAATTTTCGGGCCGAATCTTTTCTCTGTATATATCAATGATGTCGCTCTTGCTGCTGGTGATTCTCTGATCCACCTCTACGCAGACGACACCATTCTGTATACATCTGGCCCTTCTTTGGACACTGTGTTTAAAACCTCCAAACGAGCTTCAATGCCATACAACACTCCTTCCATGGCCTACAACTGCTTTTAAATGCTAGTAAAACTAAATGCATGCTCTTCAACCATTTGCTGCCCGCACCCGCCTGCCCAACTAGCATCACTACTCTGGACGGTTATGACTTAGAATATGTGGACAATTACAAATACCTAGGTGTCTGGTTAGACTGTAAACTCTCCTTCTAGACTCACATTAAGCATCTCCAATCCAAAATTAAATCTAGAATCGGCTTCCTATTTCGCAACAAAGCCTCCTTCACTCATGCTGCCAAACGTACCCTCGTAAAACTGACTATCCTACCGATCCTTGACTTCGGCGATGTCATTTACAAAATAGCCTCCAACACTCTACTCAGAAAACTGGATGTAGTCTATCACAGTGCCATCTGTTTTGTCACCAAAGCCCCATATACTACCCACCACTGCGACCTGTATGCTCTCGTTGGCTGGCACTCACTACATATTCGTTGCCAAACCCACTAGCTCCAGGTCAACTATAAGTCTTTGCTAGGTAAAGCCCCGCCTTATCTCAGCTCACTTATCACCATAGCAACACCCACCCATAGCACGCGCTCCAGCAGGTATATTTTACTGGTCATCCCCAAAGCCAACACTTCCTTTGGCCATCTTTCCTTCTAGTTCTCTGCTGCCAATGACTGGAACAAATTGCAAAAATCACTGAAGCTGGAGTCATATCTACCTCTCTAACTTTAAGCATCAGCTGTCAGAGCAGCTTACCGATCACTGTACCTGTACACAGCAATCTGTAAATAGCACACCCTGCTACCTCATCCCCATATTGTTATTTATCCTCTTGCTCTTTTGCACCCCAGTATCTCTACTTGCACATCATCATCTGCACATCTATCACTCCAGTGTTAATGCTAAATTTGAATTATTTCGCCTGTATGGCCTATTTATTGCCTTACCTCCCTACTCTTCTACATTTGCACACACTGTACATAGATGATTCTATTGTGTTATTGACTGTAAGTTTGTTTATGTGTAACTCTGTGTTGTTGTTTTTGTCGCACTACTTTGCTTTATCTTGGCCAGATCGCAGTTGTAAATGAGAACTTGTTCTCAACTGGCCTACCTTGTTAAATAAATCTGGGAAAAAATAAAAAATAATAATAATAATTCTCCAGCAGGTGCAATTTTTCTGCTCAC
The DNA here is from genome assembly GCF_002910315.2 of Salvelinus sp. IW2-2015. Lineage (NCBI taxonomy): Eukaryota > Metazoa > Chordata > Actinopteri > Salmoniformes > Salmonidae > Salvelinus > Salvelinus sp. IW2-2015. Next base: position 287,489 of record NW_019942925.1, on the reverse strand, counting down.
CAAGCGAAAAGTTTTTGTATGGAGGTCAATGAGAGAGTGTCGAATTTGGTTATCAAAAAATATAATACCTTATTTGCTACGTGTAGCTTATTTGATCGAATATACGTTTCGTAATGATTAGGCTGTTACATGTGTACTGATATTAGTAGGACACGTGACATGCAGGCAACGTTTATTAAAAACACTATAGCGGAGTTGTGCCTGGTCGTCTATAGTTACCACAGCCACAAAGTTATAAACCCCGCCCATTTCTACTATTTCTCTTCTTAATATGTTATTTTAAATCTAACCTTAACCACACTGCTAACTTTGTGCCTACCCCTAACCTTAAATGAAGTCCAAAAAGCTCATAATTTTCATGCATTTTTATAGGCAATTTAGAATTTGTGGTTGCGGTAACTAGTGAAAACCGTTGTGCCTGTTTACACACGTATCTGCCCGCATTGGCTAGAATGGTCCCACCTGATGTTGCCACCTCCAGACTGCCTTCCATTTTTTAAGACATTTATTTTCATTTTTAGAGCCGCTATTAATGGCTAATCTGTGTTGACACTCCTTGACCACTTATCCGTTTCCGGGTCACGCGTGAGGTGGCTTGCAGTGAGAGCTCGTGTTGTGACTTTCAGCGCCAGCAACTTCGTGTTTGAAATGGCCCTGTTCTGCAGAACCGCAGCACTGCTATTGAAGCCAGGAGCTCTCTCCTCCACTCTCTCTTTCGCTCGTCAGTACAGTGCAGGTAAGAGGTTACCGTTAATTTCATTTTAGAAAAGCAGTGCTTTTTTTTGTCATGGATGTCATGGACAATGTCATGGAGCTAGTTAACGTTACGTCATTACATGTGCGACGCTTGATGTTTTGCAGATGGATCCTAGAGACGTCCCTGGTTGAGGTTAAAGGGATATTTCAGGATATACTTCCCCGAGTCATATGAACTCGTGGATACATGGTTTGTGCCTCTGCGTGCAATTTGAGGGATGTTGCTATTTAGTGCAAGCACTAATGCTAAATAGCGTTAGCGCAATGACTACGCAAATGGTAGTTAGCATTGGCTTGCAAAACGACCTCTAACTTCCTTCATACTGGACACAGAGACATACAAATGGCATCCACGGGTTCTTCTGCCTTTGGGGAAGTAGATAAAGGGCATCCTTGCCAAAATCCCGATGTATACCTTTTTAAGGTTACGGTTTAGGGTAGGGACATCCCTTTGCATATTGACAGAGAGGAAGAGGCGAAACCAGAGGATTTACCTAGCCCTAAAATCTGTCAGCGTGAGATAAATCCTTTTATGTATAACGTTAACAAGTACATCGCCTTGGTCCGTACAATTGCCCATATTTTACCGCCCCAAAAACGTAATACTTCCAGATCAACTGTAATGCCAATACCATTGTAAAGCACAATTTCTCCACTTTCCAACAGAATCAATTACATGACCTTAACGCTGCCCGTTTCTGCATAATTCAAGAAGGCAATGAGCCCCGTCGGGTCTTTTTAAAAATGGCTGGTGGGGAAGCGAAACTAATGCGTGATAGTAAGAAGGAGAGATGTGTGGGAAAATTGCTTTTTTTCACTCGATCTGTCCAACTTGTCACCTTATTGCCTCTAAAATGTATATAAAACACTATAAAGAGATTATATAATGTGTCATTACATACCTATTTGAAGGTTTGTGTCGAATTTGTAAGTCGCTCTGGATAAGAGCGTCTGCTAAATGACGTAAATGTAATGAATTTGAATCGGGTTTTTAGGGCGGTGCTAAAGTGATCTTAGACGTAAAACAGCGGCTTTGAGAATGATGATCGCATGCAATGATGACGAAAAAAATGGCTAGGTATCCCCCCTTACCCCCGTCCATTTCTTGTTTTTAAACGATGAGAGAAGTGCTACACCTGGTGGAGAGAGATTGTAAGACAGAAATAGTTGCTTTATGCGTGCTGTACGTTACGACATGACACATCACGATGTAATGGAGGGTCTGTTTTTTTTAAACTTTTCTCTAATACTATAGAGCCATTACCATGTCAATCAACGCTTGAATAGAAACCTAGTTCACAACCCCGATTTTTGAAGTCAACACAGTCGCTACAGTCCCATTCGTTTTCTAATGAGCCCACTCCCTTGGCTGAGAAGCAACCCCACACATGAATGGTCTCAGGCTGCTTTACTGTTGGCATGACACAGGACTAATGGTAGCGCTCACCTTGTCTTCTCCCGACAAGCTTTTTTCCGAATGCCCCAAACAATCGGAAAGGGGATTCATCAGAGAAAATGACTTTACCCCAGTCCTCAGCAGTCCAATCCCTGTACCTTTTGCAGAATATCAGTCTCCCTGATGTTTTTCCTGGAGAGAAGAGGATTCTTTGCTGCCCTTCTTGACACCAGGCCATCCTCCAAAAGTCTTCACCTCACTGTGTGTGCAGATGCACTCACACCTGCCTGCTGCCATTCCTGAGCAAGCTCTGTACTGGTGGTGCCCCGATCCCGCAGCTGAATCAACTTTAGGAGACGGTCCTGGTACTTGCTGGACTTTCTTGGGTGCCCTGAAACCTTCTTCACAACAACTGAACCGCTCTCCTTGAAGTTCTTGATGATCCGATAAATGGTTGATTTAGGTGCAATCTTACTGGCAGCAATATCCTTGCCTGTGAAGCCCTTTTTGTGCAAAGCAATGATGACGGCATGTGTTTCCTTGCAGGTAACCATGGTTGACAGAGGAAGAACAATGATTCCAAGCACCACCCTCCTTTTGAAGCTTCCAGTCTGTTATTCGAACTCAATCCGCATGACAGAGTGATCTCCAGCCTTGTCCTCGTCAACACTCACACCTGTGTTAACGAGAGAATCACTGACATGTCAGCTGGTCCTTTTGTAGCAGCGCTGAAATGCAGTGGAAATGTTTTTGGGGGTTTCAGTTCATTTGCATGGCAAAGAGGGACTTTGCAATTAATTGCAATTCATCTGATCACTCTTCATAACATTCTGGAGTTTATTCAAATTGCCATCATACAAACTGAGGGAGCAGACTTTGAAAATTAATATTTTTGTCATTCTCAAAACTTTTGGCCACGACTGTAGGCATACCTTCGGCCTGTCTGCTCAAGCGCCTGAGTGACTGCACCTCTACTTATACTAATTTGGGGTAATGAGGGACAGGTGGGACCAATTCCAGGTGCCAATTAGTTGCAGCACCTGGACAGGGTAGTATTAATGTTGGATCACCAGCCCCAGTTGGTGCCTGTAGAAGCTGTCCATGGTGCTGACTCACCTTGGCGCCTCTAGCCCTCTGGTGCTGACCATGGTCCTGCTCCTTTCTTTGTAGCTCTCTGCTGTCCCCCAGGTTGCCACAGTTTATATGCAATATTTTTTAAATCTGAATTTATTCCCACAATTGACGAGTAATATGCGTAATAATATAAGCACTTCTACGCAGGATTGTTACCCATAACAGCCGGTAGTAGGAATGTTATGCTTTTGTCAACCGAGGGGTGATGCATACACTCACTCAACCCACCACTCCCAAACAAACACCTCTGCAACTCTCTCGCCTTCTTCCCATAGATTGACACACACACAAGCTCAAATGTTCAACAGTTGTTCCATCCCCGAGCTCAACTCTAGAGAAGACTTGATGTGTGAATGCTTATTGTTTGGCTGTTTAAGGAGGCATGCCAGATTGCCATATTGAGCAGAAATGGGAACATTTTCACCACATAAGATTTTGTGGAATTAAACATCATTTTTGTTTCAGATTGGTGATGTAAAAGAAATAAAAAAGTTTAGTCATCACAAATAAATCGATGCTTTAAACAGGTTAATATATTTGGTTGGGTCCCGTTGATGTTTTTTTACGTGCCTGTCCGTTGCAGGACCTAGAACGCCATTATACTTTTTAAGCTCAAATGGCACAGAATTTGTGGCACTTTCTGTATAAAAGTCGAAGGCCAAAAACAAATTCACAGATTTGACAGTCAAGCTATCACTAAAATAAAAGTCAACCCCTTTCACTATGTAGAACTACCTGAGAGGTGATGATTCGTTGAAGTTAAATAACAAAGCAACTGATTTGTTTCTGCCCTGTTTCGGCAGTCTCCCCGAATCCCTGTCTGACATTCTCGAATTTAGATGACTGTCTTCAACAAATTCTCTTCTATAACCAGTGATGTAAAAAGGATCAGATTATGTGTAGACTTTGAATGGGGTTAGTTTAAACAGCGTATACATCCCAAACATTTGCCTCCCGTTCTATTGATTTCAACGTGATATCGAAGGAAATGATTTTTAAAAACGCTTACCATGTTGGCGACCTATTTGAATCAAAATGCAACACTTCAAAATGTAGCTCGGTGTCTTCTGCAAGTTGTCCTCTAACCAGTGGTGTACAGATTATTCTCAGATTCCGGTGGTTTTTGAGCTGTGTTAGTTTTAACAGGAAGCTTTTATCCTAATCTCCCCCATCTCGCGCTATTGATTTCAACATGATAATCGATAGGAGTGATTGACAAGTGTTGTTTCTCTCTCTGTTTTGGTGACCTCCGTATCAAAATGCAACATTCCAAAATGCAGCGGACTGTTTTTCTGCAGGTTGTCCTCTAACCAGTGATGTTAAAATCTGTAGTGTCAATGTGGTTTTTGAGTTGTGGTAGTTTCAACAGCGCATACAACCTGATTTCAGCCTAATCGATATGAGTGATTTATTGCCACTTGTCTAAACAACAGGGTTTTTGGTGCGTTTGCAGTTTATAAGGTGCTTGTTAAAAAAAAAAAATACAAGTAATAACGATACTATTGTTGCACATGTATATGGTAAATGTCAAGTTTAGGTTTTCAATATATAAAATACTTTCTGCATGTTGGTTATTGATTTGGGCTATTTATCAAAATGTCTATTAATAGCAACCTGTGTTGGTCAGTCCACTCACTCTCAAGAATATCAGTCCACATCCTTGTTATTAGGTTTGTACTAACCTGGCTTGCTGAGCCATCCCACTTGTATTAGTTGGAGCGAAAACGTATTCTGCGTTACAGTAGCCTGCCGGTTCTCACAATGGCTGCATAGTTGTTTAACATATCAGCTAATCACATTTTATGATAGGAATCATAACCTATTCAATCTGGTGCCCGACTGCACCATCGATGACACGCCATGCAACAATTGCTCATTGCTGCACACAGCAAGGCTGCAATGTAGTCAGCCTGGAACGCCACCTTGGTCACGTTGAATGAATAATCCTCTAATTTATTGTGCAACTCTATGTGTGTGTGTTTAGGTGGTCAGTATGAGTACATCCTGGTGGAGAAGCGTGGAGAGAATCAGGATGTGGGCTACATCCAGTTGAACCGCCCCAAGGCTCTGAACGCTCTGTGTGACGGGCTGATGCTGGAGTTGGGGAAAGCGCTGGATGCTTTCGAGGCCGACGGAACAGTGGGCGCCATCGTCCTTACTGGCAGCGACAGGGCTTTCGCAGGTGAGGGATGTGTGTGTGTGTGTGAACGAGAGAGAGAGATGAGTGTGTGCACACGCATCTTGTGTCTTACGCCTGAAAACTGTATGTGTCTCAGCTGGGGCTGACATTAAGGAGATGCAGAATCGTACCTTCCAGGAGTGTTATGCCGGGAACTTCCTAGCTCACTGGAACAGAGTCTCTACCATTAAGAAACCAGTCATCGCTGCTGTCAACGGGTTCGCTGTGAGTACACACACCTCAGTCAACAGTTAGTCTGTTATAACAGTATACACTAGAGGTCTTCACTGGTCCAGAAATTTGCCACCCGGACCCGATATGCATAAATACATTATTTTGTTCAGTTCGGAAGGGACTTGAGGGCATTCATACCTATTGCAAAAAGTCAGTTGAAAAACGGACCCAAACAGGCTTGTGGCCGTTCGGATCCAAGAGACCCGTTCAGATCCGAGAGATGAAAGTGAGAAAGAAACCTCTGACCTTGCACCATCAATAAACGAGCGATGTTGATCAAATTAGCCACAGTAAGGCCTACGCTTCCTTAAAAACAGCCTATAACAAATAAAAAAAACATATATTCCTTGTTTCGATGTGTGGCATATTTAAAACGTCATAGCCTATTGTTTTATTGGTTTTTACATTCCTAAACAGTGATTGTCCACTTCCAGGTTCAGCTGTCAGAGATTTGAGAGCTGAATGAATCAGGGCATTACATGCATTACATGCATTACATGCACATTACATATATGCGTCCACTGTATGATATTAATAGGACTATTTAAAAAATGAATATAAAGGAAGAGAAGCGAGAGAGGGATTCCGGCGGCATGTTCCCCAATACCGTCATGCATTTCTTTATCCTTGCCAGATAGGCTACTACTGCTGTATAGATATACTGTAGGCTTACAGGAGGCTAATTCGTACATTTTCGATCAGAATATTTTTTTAGGAAGATAAACATATTGATAGATTAAAGAAGTACTGGTAGGCCTAAAACATTCTTCCTCACCTCAAGTTCAACTGTCGGGAGTCCGAGGGAGACGCACTGCCTTCTCCACACCAAACCTTCATAAAAGTTTCTAAACTAACCTAGCGGTTAGATCATTGGGCTAGTAACCGAATGGTCACGAATTCGAATACCTAAGGTGAAAAATCTGTCTGTGCTCTTACTGCTATGGCTGACCCTGTAAAACTAAACATTTCACTGCACCTATTCGGTGTATGTGACAAAACATATTCTTCTAATATCAAAAGTAAGTCAAGCCATTGTTTAAGGAAAATATTAAAAGCCTATTTATTATATTGTGGCGAACACATTACAGTTGGAACTTAAAGGGGAATTTCACCCTGGGGGAATCTGGCCTTGTTTTCATCATGTCCAAGGCATTTCTAAGACTGTGAGATGTTACACACATAATTGCCCAGGAGGAAGGCAGGTCTGGGCTTCGTGCGCTGAATGATACACCCTATGACTGCTTCCAGTGTATTGATTGGGGTGAGATCTAAATATACATGTAGTCCTGCTTTGTGGCATTTCTCGAAGGCTCCATGTTATACTGATCGCGCTATACGTTTTTGTGCATGTAGATCTGGTTCTCCTTGTTTGATAGAGCCATTGGACGTCTTTCAGCAATGTTCCTATTGGTGGATTCATTGTTAAATAAATAAAAAAATCCAGCGCAATGCCAAGCATCGGCTGGAGTGGTGTAAAGCTCGCCGCCATTGGACTGGAGCTGTGGAAACGTTTTCTCTGGAGTGATGAATCACGTTTCACCAACTGGCAGTCCGACGGACGAAGCTGGGTTTGGCGGATGCCGGGAGAATGCTCCCTGCCCCAATGCATAGTGCCAACTGTAAAGTTTGGTGGAGGAGGAATAATGGTCTGGGGCTGCTTTTCATAGTTCAAGCTAGGCCCCTTAGATCCAGCGAAGGGAAATCTTAACGCTACGGCATACAATGACATTATATCAATCAAGTTTATTTTATATAGCCTTTCGTACATCGGCTAATATCTTGAAGTGCTGTACAGAAACCCAGGCTAAAACCCCAAACAGCAAGCAATGCAGGTGTAGAAGCACGGCGGCTAGGAAAAACTCCCTAGAAAGGCCAAAACCTAGAAAGAAACCTAGAGAGGAACCAGGCTATGAGGGGTGGCCAGTCCTCTTCTGGCTGTGCCGGGTGGAGATTATAACAGAACATGGCCAAGATGTTCAAATGTTCATAAATGACCAGCATGGTCAAATAATAATCAGGATAGATGATTCTGTGCTTCCAACTTTGTGGCAACTGTTTGGGGAAGGCCCTTTCCTGTTTCAGCATGACAATGCCCCTGTACACAAAGCGAGATCCATACAGAAATGATTTGTCGAGATCAGTGTGGAAGAACTTGACTGGCCTGCACAGAGCCCTGACCTTAACCCCATCGAACACCTTTGGGATGAATTGGAAAGCCTACTGCGAACCTGGCCTAATCGCTCAGTTCCTGTCCTCACTAATGCTATTGTGGCTGAATGGAAGCAAGTCTCTGCAGCAATGTTCCAACTTTCTAGTTGAAAGCCTTCCCCAAAGAGTGGAGGCTGTTATACCAGCAAAGGGGGAACCAACTCCATATTAATGCCCATGATTTTGGAATGAGATATTCGACGAGCATTCTTTTGTCATGTAGTGTAATTGATGAGGGTTAACATTGGTTATGATTAGCAATGACCGTGGATGCATTTCAATCTCACAAAATTATAGGCATGACGCAAGATTGGAATCCTAACAGATGTTGTTAACAAGCATTTTATATCCAGCAAGCTATCTAAGATGACAAGCAAACAGTGAGGAGAAACAATAATACAACAATTTACTATTGTAAATCTCTAAAACTGAAGCTGGTTTTACAAAAAAAAAAAAAAAAAGATTTCCCAAAGCATGCCTGACAGACATGGCTGTAGGTAAATACATTTCTACTGTCTGGTCACTGTGCAAAGGTTGAGAGTTATGCCATATTTCTTTCTATTATGGTAGAAATTGTTGTAAATGTAATCTATGTGCTTGTGCACATGTATGCATGTTCAACTAGTCTACCCTAATGTTGATGTTATGCTGGCACAGTTCAACTGTCGTTCAAACTGTACAATAGAGTATTATGTATTTATTTTAGTCTAACAGACAATACCATGTGGTGCCTGGCCTTCTTCCTAAAGTGGATTCTAGATACTGAAACAGAATCCCTTTTACCTGCATGTGTCATTATAGCAGAATAAAGCTTGATTTGATCCAGTGTGTTTGTGTGAGAAACAGCAGCAGAGATCACAACCACGGGAGCGTTCTAAAGAAATTATGGGGCTTTTATCAGAGTTTCTTACCTCAGAGGCGCATCCTCGCAAGACTTCCGGGAACGCTAGCGAAACAGACCCAACAGACCACGCTGGGGTTTGAGAAGTCAATGCAAGAAGGGAAAAACACTTCCTTAATTGTAAATTTTCTCTAAATCTAAAGGCACAACCTTACACTACATGGCCAAAGGTATGTGGACACCTGCTCGTCGAACATTTCATTCCAAAGTCATCGGCATTAATATGGAGTTGGTCCCCCCTTTGCTGTTTTAACAGCCTCCACTCTTCTGGGAAGGATTTTCACGAGATGTTGGAACATTGTTACGGGGACTTAGCCACGAGCATTAGTGAGGTCGGGCACTGATGTTGGGCGATTAGGCTTGGCTTGCAGTCGGCGTTCCAATTCATCCCAAAAGTGTTTGATGGGGTGGAGGTCAGGGCTCTGTGCCGGCCAGTCAAGTTCTTCCACACCGATCTCAACAAACTATTTCTGTATAGACTTTGCGTTGTGCACGGGGGCATTGTCATGCTGAAACAGCAAAGGGCCTTCTCCAAACTGTTGCCACAAAGTTGGAAGCACAAAATCATCTAAAATGTCATTGTATGCTGTAGCGTTAAGATTTTCCTTCACTGGAACTAAGGGGCCTAGCCTGAACCATGGAAAAACAGCCCCAGACCATTATTCCTCCTCCACCAAACTTTACAGTTGGCACTATGCATTGGGGCAGGTAGCGTTCTACTAACATCTGCCAAATCCAGATTTGTCCGTCGAACTGCCAGATGGTGAAGCATAATTCATCACTCCAGAGAACGCATTCCACTGCTCAAGAGTCAAATAGCGAGCTATAACCCACTCCAGCCGACGCTTGGCATTGCGCATGGTGATCTTAGGCTTGTGTGCGGATGCTCGGCCATGAAATCCCATTTCATGAAGCTCCCGACTAACAGTTATTGTGCTGATGTTGCTTCCAGAGGCAGTTTGGAACTCGGTAGTGAGTGTTGCAAACGAGAACATACATTTTTATGCGCTTCAGCACTCGACGGTTCCGTTCTGTGTGCTAGTGTGGCCCTACCACTTTGCGGCTGAGACGTTGTTGAAATTTGACAAACTGATGTGTTGGAAAGGTGGCATCCTATGACGGTGCCATGTTGAAAGTCATTGAGCTCTTCAGTAAGGCCATTCTACTGCCAATGTTTGTCTATGGATATTGCCTGGCTGTGTGCTGGATTTGATACACCTGTCAACAAAGGTGTGAGACAAGCATGAGCTTTGCTAGCTAATGTTGCGATGACATCAACTACAAGTGTAATCAGGGATTTCTATTGGAGAAGCAGTTTTAGCCTGTTTTATTTTATTATATATTTTTAGGGAGCATATCAGCGTTAATATTGCAGATACATTGGCTTCTATCAATGTAATTGTCTGCATCATTTCCCCCCAAAATGTGTGTTAAAAAAAAAACGAACATATTTTCCTTCTTTATAATTTTCCCCTAACCCTACCATCCCTCCCCTAATTGGAGTAAACTAATTAAATATATTTTTCTTATTTTTTTTATTTTCTTAACACCCCCCCTAATTGGAGTAAACTAATGGACAACAAACAATACTTCCATTTCCAGCTTTCACATACTACATATATTTCACGGACAGTATATTTTACATTAATTATCTTTTGTTGGTTTTTAGTACTTGACTTCAGCTACCCTGTCTTTGCTTTTACTGTCAGTAGCACAACAGTCTCAGAAATCCCAGACCTAGGCAACACCACTGCCGGAATTTCTTGGCCACTTCCAATGGGGATATTTTTTTGGGGGGGGGGGCGGGGTTGCTCTTCAGACAGAGAACTCCGAAACAATCACGCTTTTGGGTAGGAGGGGGTTAAAAATAATCCCCTCGGAAACATGACGGAGGGAGACACAAGCGTAAGCTTGAAACGCAAACGTCAATGGTGCAAACAAACGGCTTACTTCGCGAAATACACTAATTGAAAATATCCCCTGCGAGCTCCATCTAGCTACAGTAGCTACCGGAAATATTTACGGCAGGACGTCAATGGACAGAGTTCTGGATGCGTTTTCGGCGCACGTCCCAACTCCGCCCGTTCCTCTTTGCCAAACGTACTTTGTACAGACAGACGTGTATGCTGAAACATTGGCACATTGTGGGAGGTAGTCTGTATAGCGAGACTAGTACCACAAGAACAGCTTGGTTTTGTGTGTGTGTTAACAGTGTGAGGGTTAACATTAATTCTGTGTGTGCCTCTCTCGCTGTATGTATTTTTCTCTAGTTGGGGGGAGGCTGTGAGCTTGCTATGATGTGTGACATCATCTTTGCTGGAGAGAAGGCTCAGTTTGGACAGCCTGAGATCCTTTTGGGAACAATCCCAGGTACCACTAATCCCTGATCTATGTGGATCGAAAATAGTTCTGTCTGTCTGTAGTTCTGTCTGTCTGTTGGTCTGTAGGTTAACTGTACTCTGTGCGTAGGTGCTGGTGGTACTCAGAGACTGACAAGGGCAGTGGGGAAGTCTCTCGCCATGGAGATGGTACTGACTGGAGACAGGATCACAGCACAGGAGGCTAAGCAGTCAGGTATCACACACACACAAACCTCACATTATACATGCAAAGGAGGGTAAACAGTCAGGTAACTTGCACGTAAGCACACACACACAGACACGCACACACACAGGAGGCTAAACAGTCAGATAACACGCACAAACCTCACATTATACACACACTTACCATGCTCTCTCTCTCTTAGGTCTGGTGAGTAAGATCTGTCCAGTAGACCAATTGGTGTCAGAAGCTATTAAATGTGGGGAGAAGATCGCTGCCAACTCCAAGATCGTGTCTGCCATGGCTAAAGAGGCCGTCAACGCAGGTTAGAGAGCTGATCTGATTTTTACATATTTAATAAACCCTTCTCTGACCCTACAATGATATGTGAGATGTTTAGATATTTCATGTTTTGTGAACTTGATTTAATTCATACATTTACATTATTTTTATTTTTTATCTCATTCCTTAGTCTTTTATTGCTTTAGTTGTATTGATTAATGCAAGATCTAACGTGTGTGTTGGTGTGTAGCCTACGAGCTGACGCTGGCTGAAGGGAATCGTCTGGAAAAGAGATTATTTCACTCCACCTTCGCCACGGTCAGTCAATCTACTGATGTTCTCTTATTCAGATCAACTGTTTTCTTAGGAAGCTCCTTTTGGCATAACCTGGTCGTACATGCCACCGTTTCTCAGGTGTGTTCTGTGTATGTACTCACTGACATTGTGTTTCCTACAACAGGAGGATCGTAAGGAGGGCATGACCGCGTTTGTGGAAAAGAGAAAGGCCAATTTCAAGGACCAGTAGAGGAGCGAACACAAAACCCAACAGACCAGGATGTGAATCTCCGATCCAAGGGTTCCTGAAGGCTGTATCCTGACTTGATATCTTGACTCATGACTCTGATGTTGGCTTAGATGAGATTGAAATAATCTAAATTGAAGATTATTGTGAAGATCAGACTTTTACATGTAGACCTTAAGTTAGGAATTTAGCCCTGAATGACACCCGGACAGACAATTTAACAGACGCTCTAATCCTGAGCGATTTACTTGCCTTATCACGGTTTCATACCCTGTATGCAGACTGCGTTGTATGCTGTATGTGTGCAGTTCAGTATAGTGTGTTTGTATGAAAGATGTTTTAGGTCATCGTCCATCATAGAAAAACAAATCTCTTGTTGGGAGTAAATGGTAGAGGCCAAGCGCTATCAGTCACAACCACTAACACACACTAACACAGCCTTTTCACTCTCCAACTGAATCTCACATTTTCTAGAAAATGAATTGTTCCTCTGTACATTGTGCAAATAAAGCCGTAACAAGGTATGCATCTGTCCATTTGAGTTATTCAATCGGTCATATTGTAGGCATTAAGAAGAATAAAGCAAAAAATCCTGTGTAAGATGCTTTTTCAGTGGAGATCCATTTTAGTATGTTTTTTAGTCCAGCTGTAGGTTTAATCTAGGTCCAGGAAACCAGCTCACAATGATCAGGTTTAATGTAACAATACCTTAATCTGTGCTTGGTGATAGACAGCTGTTAGTTTGATGAAATGTCTATTGGGAAATTACCACTAAATTGAATAGATGGAAGCGATGATATGATCTGTTTCGTTGAGTTTCTTTCTCGTGCCGTAACTGGAGGCAGCACAGCCTATGCCCATCATATATAATCATTAACATGTACTATTGAATCTTAGTATTGATGCTTCACATATTGTTTTATATAGGCTCCTGTTGATTGCAATACAAGTGGGGGTAATCTCCAATGTTCTCATCTAATTTAACAGCTGCGGAAAGTCTGAGGTGGAACTGACAGCTTTTGGGCCCATAGCGTAGCATGTCCTTCCCTCAGACATTTTAAGAGAACATTGTCTAGCCAAGGACATGACAACATTGTGTCTTAAACAAAGGATTTGATGGGCCTATGAATTCTACCATGTATTCTGATCCCATTGCAGTAAGTTGATTGGTCAAGGTGAAAGGCAATAGGGAAGCATATGTTTTAGACCTAGTGCTTATTTGACAGCATTATTTGAAAGGATTTATGGTTAGTTTAAGAGTTGGGGAAAACAGGGGAGCAGGCATCACTCATGAGATATGCAGTTGGAAGATTTTACGCAGGGCCCATTGGGTATAAGTGCAGCAGTGCAATTGACAGGATACCTTGGATACAGTGTTGCATAAATTAATATTACTATTGTGAGCCATAATTGCCATGGAAATTTGGAATGTCCAGTCGATTAGCATTATGGGTAATGTAGTCATTTTTCACATTCGAAATTGGCCTTCAAACACTTGCATAATTTGCATTGTGACAGGTGAATCTTCTGTAGTAACCGTGCCATTCCAAAACACAAAAACCAGGAAAAATAAATAAATACAAAACACAGAGGAATGTAAATGCCAGTGGCATTTACCAGACAAGGAGCTGATGGCTAGTAAGGGACCTAATGTCAACTCTCTTCCTGCATCTTACGGTCCGAGTGGCTCTAAGCATCCTGCGGGCTGGCCGAGAAGTGGATAGTCTGTGTCTGGGCATGATCATAGTTATACCCCCTCAGCGTCTGGGACCCATGCTTTTATAGGCTTTGCCTTGGGAGCAAAAGTACATTATAATGGCATTGACATGACACAATAGCATGAACCATGGTAGAAATAATCACTCAGGGCTTTATGTAATGGTAATTTGGAATGTCAAGTCAATGAGCATTATGGGTAAAAAAAAATACAAAACACAGCAGACTATAAAGTTGACAGAATGTAAGAGGACGACGGGCTTCTTTTGAGCCTAAAATGAAGAAAATTGGCACAAATTGTAGTAGACCCTCCCGCAGCTTAGAGAAGGCTTAGCATATTATTGATATTAAGGTATGAACATACATTAGCTTTTTTACCGAATACATTTTCACATTTAGAGATGTGAAAATCTCCTTTCTCCTGAAATGTGCACTTGTACACCATTTCCCACAAATCTAAAAGCATTGGATTGGTGGATGCATGGGTTTCCGCCACATTTGTTTTATCAGCAATTTCCTTTCAAAATAGTGAAGGGAAGTGAACAAGTGCACACTTTGGGAGGAATGAGAGAATTGGGACATAACCAGTGTCATCCATGGGCCAAGGAAGTTGGCATTGGCTGATGATAACATGTACATTTGCACATTGATTAATGCAATACATTGCAAATGCAAATGAGCAAAACAGTAGACTAGACCTTAATGTGGACAACTTTAAAAATTCACAAAGACACGGCGGTTGGAACCAAAAATCTTTTTGGACTCATCAGAACAAAGGACAGATTTCCACCGGCCTAATGTCCATTGCTCGTGTTTCTTGGCCCATGCAAGTCTCTTCTTATCGGTGTCCTTTAGTAGCGGTTTCTTTGCAGCAATTCGATCATGAATCGGGTACCTCCACCACACTCACCCCTCTCTCCCGAGCTTTCGCTCGCCTCCAGCACACACGCACTGCTGGGGCGAGTGACTCTGAACTTACAATGGCTAGCTCCAAGTCATTATTGCATTTTGCTATTTGCCTCATGACTCCTGCATACTTTGTTGACTACAAACTTTCTTTACCCAACCGTGGGACAGACTATGTTTGTTCCCACACTCGGGACTCTGACTCTCTATTGGTTACACAGACTTTTGGCCTCCCATCCTATTCTAACCACCTCTCCCCGGCTTTTATATTCATGTTACCTGATGAAATTACTGTACAATATGATCTTGTTGCCATCTGATGCACATTCAGATGTCATAAATCAACACTGCAGAGCTCTCCCTGTCCTCTGCTGTGCCTTGATTGTATTACTGCTGATGATATCTGGAAATGTGCATGTACACCCTGGCCCACCTACTGTTGCTAGCCCCAATTCTGACTTGTGCTCTGATATCTGCTTCACTGATTTCTGCTCTCGTAAAAGCCTGGGTTTTCTGCATGATAACACTAGAAGCTTATTACCTAAAATGGATCAATTGAAAGTGTGGGTTCACAGCTCCAATCCAGATGTGTTGGTCATTACTGAGACGTGGTTAAGGGAAGAGTGTTTTGAATAATGATGTTAACCTTCCCGGTTATAAC
The DNA here is from genome assembly GCF_002910315.2 of Salvelinus sp. IW2-2015. Classification (NCBI taxonomy): domain Eukaryota; kingdom Metazoa; phylum Chordata; class Actinopteri; order Salmoniformes; family Salmonidae; genus Salvelinus; species Salvelinus sp. IW2-2015. The sequence continues at coordinate 272,052 of NW_019942925.1, read as the reverse complement.
CTTTTTCGGCAAGACAGATCTTCCAAAGGTGGGGGAGTGGCAATCTTTACCAAGGATCACGTTCAGTGCTCGGTTGTCTCTACCAAGTCTGTCCCCAAACAATTTGATCTGCTAGTTTTAAGCATTAAACTTTCAAATAGCTCTTTGTTGACTGTTGCTGGGTGCCATTGTCCTCCATCAGCACCGGCCTGTACCCTACCTGCCCAAAGCTCTCTCCTGACCCCTTACACTAGCTCTGAATGTGTCCTGCTAGGTGACCTAAACAGGGACATGCTTAAACCACCTGACCAAGTCCTAAAAAAACGGGATTCCTAAATCTTTCTCAGATTATCACCAATCCCACAAGGTATGACTCCAAACACCCAGAAAAGGCTACTCTCTTCGATGTTATCCTCACAAATAATCCTGATAGGTATCAGTCTGGTGTTTTCTGTAATGACCTTAGTGACCACTGTTTTACAGCCTGTGTTCGTAATGGCTGCTCAGTGAAACGACCTGTCCTGATTTGTCATAGACGCTTGCTAAACAAAATGTAATGAGCAAGCCTTCCTTCATGAACTGGCCACTGTAAATTGGTATAGAATCAGCTTGATCCCCTCTGTCGAAGAAGCTTGGACCTTCCTTTTTGATATTTTCAGTGGTATTGTTAACAAATACTTCCCCATAAAGAAAATGAGAATTAAAAAACAGGTTCAGCCCCTGGTTCGGCCGTGATCTTGCAGAGTTACTCCACCTCAAGAATTGCATTTGGTGAAAGGCTCGTCACATGCATACTCAGGCTGACTGGCTATCGTTCAGGCAAATGAGAAATAAGTCCACTCAGGCTATCCGGAAGGCCAAAGTTAGTTACTTTAAGGAGCAGTTCTCTCTCTGTTGGTCTAATCCCAAGAAGTTCTGGGAAACGGTTAAAGACCTGGAGAATAAACCCTCCTCCTCCACAGCTGCCCATGTCCCTTAATGTAGATGATGTGGTTGTTACTGACAAGAAGCACAAGTCTGAGCTCTTTAATCACCACTTCATTAAGTCAGGATTCCTATTTGACTCAGCCATGCCTCCTTGCCCGTCCAACATTTCCTCATCTCCCACCCCTTCTAATGCGACTACCCCCCATGCTTCTCCCTCTTTTTCCCCTGCCCCGCTACAAAGTTTCTCCCTGCAGGCAGTCACTGAGTCCGAGGTGCTAAAGGAGCTCCTTAAACTTGACCCCAAAAAACCATCTGGGTCAGATGGTTTAGACCCTTTCTTCTTTAAGATTGCTGCCCCTATCATCGCCAAGCCTATCTCCAACCTTTTTAACCTTTCTCTCCTTTCTGGGGAGGTTCCCATTGCTTGGAAGGCAGCCACAGTTCGTCCTTTATTTAAAGGGGGAGATCAAGCTGATCCTAACTGTTATAGGCCTATTTCTATGTTGCCCTGTTTATCAAAAGTGTTGGAAAAACTTGTCAATAATCAACTGACTGGCTTTCTTGATGTCTATAGTTTTCTCTCGGGGTATACAATCTGGTTTCCGCTCAGGTTATGGATGTGTCACTGCAACCTTAAAAGGTCCTCAATGATGTCACCATTGCCCTTGATTCTAAGCAATATTGTGCTGCTATTTTTATTGACTTGGCCAAAGCTTTTGATACGGTTCCATTCTTATGGGCCGGCTAAGGAGTATTGGTGTCTCTGAGGGTCTTTGGCCTGGTTTGCTAACTACCTCTCTCAAAGAGTGCAGTATATAAAGTCAGAAAATCTGCTGTCTCACCACTGCCTGTCACCTAGGGAGTACCCCAAGGCTCAATCCTATGCCCCACGCTCTTCTCAATTTACATCAACAACATAGCTCAGGCAGTAGGAAGCTCTCTCATCCATTTATATGCAGAAGTTACAGTCTTATACTCAGCTGGCCCCTCCCCGGATTTTGTGTTAAATGCTCTACAACAAAGCTATCTTAGTGTCCAACAAGCTTTCTCTACCCTTAACCTTGTTCTAAACACATTCAAAACCAAGGTCATGTGGTTTGGTAAGAAGAATGCCCCTCTTCCCACAGGTGTTATTACTACCTCTAAGGGTTTAGAGCTTGAGGTAGTCACCTCATACAAGTACTTGGGAATATGGCTAGACGGTGCACAGTCCTTCTCTCAGCACATCAAAGCTGCAGGCTAAAGTTAAATCTAGACTTGTTTTCCTCTATCGTAATCGCTCCTCTTTCACCCCAGCTGCCAAACTAACCCTGATTCAGATGACCATCCTACCCATGCTAGATTACGGAGACGTAATTTATAGATCGGCAGATAAGGTAAGGGTGCTCTCGAGCCATCAGATTTGCCAATGTTCCTTATAGGACACATCACTGCACTCTACACTCCCCTGTAAACTGGTCATCTCTGTATACCCGTCGCAAGACCCACTGGTTGATGCTTATTTATAAAACCCTCTTAGGCCTCACTCCCCCCTATCTGAGATATCTACTACAGCGCTCATTCTCCACATACAACACCCGTTCTGCCAGTCACATTCTGTTAAAGGTACCCAAAGCACACACATCCCTGGGTCGCTCCTCTTTTCGGTTCGCTGCAGCTAGCGACTGGAACGAGCTGCAACAAACACTTTTACAGACAGTTTTATCTCCATCGCTTCATTCAAAGACTCAATCATGGACACTCTTACTGACAGTTGTGGCTACTTTGTATGATGTATTGTTGTCTCTACCTTCTTGACCTTTGTGCTGTTGACTTTGCCCAATAATGTTTGTACCATGTTTTTGTGCTGCTACCATGTTGTGTTGCTGCCATGTTGTTGTGATGTTGTGTTGCTACCATGCTGTGTTGTCATGTTTTACTGTTATGTTGTTGCCTTAGGTCTCTCTTTATGTAGTGTGGTCTCTCTTTTTGTGATGTATTCTTTATCCTATATTTATATTGTATTTTATTTATATATTTTTTTATTCCAGGCCCCCGTCCCCGCAGGAGGCCTTTTGCATTTTGGTAGGCCGTCAATGTAAATAAGAATTTGTTCTTAACTGATTGCCAAGTTAAATAAAGGTTGAATAAAAAATTAATATAAAATGAAGGCCTGATTCACGCAGTCGCCTCTGAACAGTTGATGTTGAGATGTGTCTGTTACTTGAACTCTGTGAAGCGTTTATTTGAGCTACAATTTCTGAGGCTGGTAACTCATCCTCTCATTCATCCTCTGCAAATCAAATTTGAGTTGTCACATGCGCTGAATACAACAGGTGTAGACCTTTCCGTGAAATGCTTACTTTCAAGCCCTTAATCAACAATGCAGTTTTAAGAAAAATAAGTGTTAAGTAAAAAATAGATAAATAAAAAATCGAATAACAAATTATTAAAGAGCAGCAGTAAAATAACCGTAGCAAGGCTATATACATGGGGTACCAGTACAGAGTCAATGTGCGGGGGCTGTCAGGTGTGTGCGTACTGGTAGCGAAGTCAGGTGCAGGAGAGCAGAGATTTGTTAACAGGTGCACACTTTATTGAGGCAGAAGTGAAAAACGCGCAAAACAGTCATAAGAATTATGTTTAACAATAAACATCTTCGTGAAAATACCACGGAAAAAACAAACCAGTCTGGCGCGTCAACAATAGACAAACACAAACAATCTTTCACAAAGACATGATGGGGAACAGAGGAATAAATACATGTAGATTGATTGGGGAATGAAAACCAGGTGTGTAGGGAACAAGACAAAACAAATGGATACATGAAAAATGGAGCGGCGATGGCTAGAAAGCCGGTGACGTCGACCGCCGAACGCCGCCCGAACAAGGAGAGGAACTGACTTCAGCGGAAGTCGTGACAGGGGCACAGGTTTGTTGAGGTAATTGAGGTAATATGTACATGTAGGTAGAGTTAAAGTGATTATGCATTGATAATAAACAGAGTAGCAGCAGCATAAAAGAGGGGGGGGCGACAATGCAAATATTCTGGGTAGCCATTTGATTAGCTGATCAGGAGTCTTATGGCTTGGGGGTAGAAGCTGTTAAGAAGCATTTTGGACCTAGACTTGGCGCTCCTGTACCGCTTGCTGTGTGGTAGCAGAGAGAACAGTCTATGACTAGGGTGGCTGGAGTCTTTGGCAACATTTAAGGCGTCCCTCTGACACCGCCTGGTGTAGAGGTCCTGGATGGCAGAAACTTGGCCCCGGTGATGTACTGGGCCGTACGCACTACCCTCTGTAGTGCCTTGCGGTCCGAGGCCGAGCATTTGCCATACCAGGTAGTGATGCAACCAGTCAGGATGCTCTCGATGGTGCAGCTGTAGAACTTTTTGAGGATCTGAGGACCCATGCCAAATCTTTTCAGTCTCCTGAGGGAGAATAGGTTTTGTCGTGCCCTCTGTCTTGGTGTGTTTGGACCATGATAGTTTGTTGGTGATGTGGACACCAAGGAACTTGAAGCTCTTAACCTGCTCCACTACAGCCTCGTTGATGAGAATGGGGGCGTGCTCAGTCCACCTTTTCCTGTAGTCCACAATCATCTCCTTTGTCTTGATCACGTTGAGGGAGCGGTTGTTATCCTGGCACCACACGTCCAGGTGTCTGACCTCCTCCGTATAGGCTGTCTCATCAATGTCGGTGATCAGGCCTATCACTGTTGAGTCATTGGCAAACTTAATGATGGTATTGGAATTGTGCCTGGCCATGTAGTCATGAGTGAACAGGGAGTAGTACAGGAGGGGACTGAGCACGCACCAGTGAGGGGCCCCTGTGTTGAGGATCAGCGTGTTTTTACCTACCCTTACCACCTGGGGGCAGCCCGTCAGGATGTCCAGGATCAAGTTGCAGAGGAAGGTGTTTAGTCCCAGGGTCCTTAGCTTAGTGATGAGCTCTCTGTGTGTGGAGTAAATGTGGTCTAGAATTTTTTTTACCTCTGGTTGCACATTTAACATGCTGGTAGAAATTAGGTAAAACAGATTTTAAGTTTCCCTGCATTAAAGTTCCCTGGACACGAGGAGTGCCGCCTCTGGATGAGCGTTTTCCTGTTTGCTTATGTCCGTATACTGCTCATTGAGTGCGGTCTTAGTGCCAGCATCGGTTTGTGATGGTAAATAGACAGCTACGAAGAATGTAGATGAAAACTCTCTTGGTAAATAGTGTGGTCTAGAGCTTATCATGAGATACTCTACCTCAGGCGAGCAAAACCTTGAGACTTTGTTACAATTAGATTTTGTGCAGCAGAGGTAACTCTGGGTCTTCCTTTCCTGTGACGGTCCTCATGTGCCAGTTTCATCATAGCACTTGATGGTTTTTGCGACTGCACTTGAAGAAACGTTCAAAGTTCTTGAAATGTTCCGCATTGACTGACCTTCATGTCTTAAAGTAATGATGGACTGTTGTTTATTTTTGCTTATTTGAGCTGTCCTTGCCATAATATGGAATTGGTCCTTTACTAAATTGGGCTATCTTCTGTATACCACCCCTACCTTGTCACAACACAACTGATTGGCTCAAACACATTAAGAAGGAAAGAAATTCAACTTTTAATGCACATATGTTAATTTAAATACATTCCAGGTGACTACCTCATGAAGCTGGTTGAGAGAAGGCCAAGATTGTGCAAAGCTGTCATCAAGGCAAAGGATGGCTACTTTGAAGAATCTCAAATATAACATATATTTTGATTTGTTTAACACCTTTTTGGTTACTACATGATTCCATGTGTTATTTCATAGCTTGATGTCTTCACTATTATTCTGCAATGTAGAAAATAGTAAAAATAAAAACCCTGGAATGAGCAGGTATGACAAAACTGTTGACTGGTACTGTATATATACACACACGTGTGAAAAACTAGCTTACTAATGTTTACAAATAGGGGAGTAATGATTAATAAATGTTGAGCAAACGGTTTGTAAATGCCTTAATGATGGTTTATTATGGGACCTTAAAATGAAGTGCTACCCTAGGCTGTTGCTGGGCCCAGCACAGGCAGTGTGGTCCCCTGGTCCCAGTCATGCTAAGCTTCGCGGCACATATATCTCAGCTGCTGCTGCAGCAGGTCAAGTGTAGTGGATGTAGGGAGAAAACTGAGAGAGACAAACACTGACACATGTTCTGCCAGTTCATTGATATTTTGGCGATATATTATATAATTAACACTCAGGATGGGGACACATGTATGACATACTGTAAGTATTTAGGCTTTCTTAAGGTATTATGAGCCAATGGTCATCTATTAGGCATTTATTCAGTCATCTTTCTTCTTTATCTAATAAATGTGTTTATTCATTCACAACTAGGATGTTGCTGGGCCCAGAGTATGGTCCCCTGGTCTTCTGGTACCAGTGCTGTGGGAAAAGATGCTAGGCTTAGCATAGACAGCTCAGAGGTGAGTGCAGTAGAGTTAGGAAGAAAACAGAGACACAGATGTACTGCCATTCCCTTAATATGTAGGGTCTATATGTAATTTTAACTATTAACACTTAGGTGTGATAGACAGACAGACAGACAGAGTGAGACAGAGGAGAACAAGGAGAATCACAGACAGAGTCTTAAACATGAGCTGGTAAAAAAGGAGGGCTATGTTTCACCGGTCACTGGTACAGTAAAAGTTGAGAAACGCTTAGCTTCTACGAATCTGAGAGTGGAAGACACCTCTCTCGTCTCTAACATCTTTGTGAACAGTCAGACTGTTGAATAAACTTCATTCGAAAGTACTTAACCTGTTGTCTGCAGATTTTTTACTTATGCAGGAGGTAATCTGTGACAAAATAGCCACAGAGTAGGGTTATTAACCCGACTTTCAACATGCTGGTCTGTATGTCAGTTTGTATTTTCAATGCTGATGCAATTCGCACAGGACTTGCGCAATACAGTATGTCAACAATGACCGAGTTTAACCGAAGAACAAACTAAAGTTGTCCCAAGCTGGCAAACTTCCTACAGCCAAAAGGACCAACAGCACAGACAACCGGTAAATATCATTGTATTCAACATTCTGGCCTGTAGAGACAATTGCATCTTTTTTACAGCGACTTCTTCCAGACTGATATCTGTGGAGTAACCATGGTAACAGTCTGATATTTAGACAAAGACACGCTGTCCTATAGTTGCCTAGGTTATGTTTCAGTAGCATTACTGCCTGTATGTGTAAGTACATTTAACATTTACATTTAAGTCATTTAGCAGACGCTCTTATCCAGAGCGACTTACAAATTGGTGCATTCACCTTATGATATCCAGTGGAACAGCCACTTTACAATAGTGCATCTAWYTYTTTTWWGGGGGGGGGGGGGGGGGTTAGAAGGATTACTTTATCCTATCCTAGGTATTCCTTAAAGAGGTGGGGTTTCAGGTGTCTCCGGAAGGTGGTGATTGACTCCGCTGACCTGGCGTCGTGAGGGAGTTTGTTCCACCATTGGGGTGCCAGAGCAGCGAACAGTTTTGACTGGGCTGAGCGGGAACTGTACTTCCTCAGAGGTAGGGAGGCGAGCAGGCCAGAGGTGGATGAACGTAAGTAGTAGGGGATGCGCGCTCGTGGTTATGTGGGTTGTTGTGGCTGAAATGCCAGGGCTGAATTTTTGCCCCAGTCCGCCCCTGAAGAGGGGTGTGCCCTCACTGACTGTAGTTCGGCAACCTGTGTTAGACAAATATAATAGCCTACAAGCACTCTGATCTCATGACTTACTTCCTGGTCGTCTTTTTCCTTCTGTGAAGTGCCTGTGTTATCGAACCTGCTACTATGGTTATTCTAAAAGGAATACCGTCCATTCTGTCGCCAGAGTTGCTGTATGCCCTGGCCAAGATGGGCCACGGAGACGAACTGGGTAAATAAATCAGCTAGCTACGCTCGTAAGAGCGAACGTGAACTTGCTGATTCAATGAAGGTCTGTGAACGTCACCTGTTCGATGGATCTTGTTGTCAGTAGTGATGTTAATGTTTGATACCGGAGCTTCTGAGGCGTGCGTCGAAATCGCTAAGCACTCTAATTCAAACAAAGCAGTGTGCGGATCAGGGTTGCCAGGTACAGTTACAAGTTCTAAGACAATGACCACAGCAAGAGAGGAGCGGACACGTGTATACAATAAACCCTTTTCCATAACGTTATCGAGACAATTAAGAAGGAATCTCGACGTAACGACGTTTGAAGCAAAATTCTGTTTTCATCAAAATATGAATTATTGTGAACCATGACATGTCGTACTAAAGACATTTGAATATGTCGCAAGAGAAAAGATAATTGGCCTTTGTTAAACTCGCCAGATCATTTTCCGTCAATGGATGTCGATTTTAACTCGCTGGTCATATGCCTTACCCCTTGTGCCTAATCATTGCAGTCAAACGAGTTAAATCGACAGCCATTAGGGCTGTTCTTAAGCGTGACGCAATGCAGAGTGCCTATACAGCCGTTAGCCCGGGTGTAATGGCCAGATACCACAAACCCCAGGGTGCCGTATTGCCTCAAACTGGTTACCAACGTAATTAGAACAGTAACTTTTGTTTTGTTATACCCATGGTATACGGTCTGATATACCACAGCTTTTAGCCAAGCAGCATTCAGGGCTCGAACCCGGTTTTATAATTGTAAATGCATCTCTTTTGCGCACTATAGATAAATCCGACAGGAGTTTGAGTGATGAAAGTTGAAAAGAGGATCTCCAAATCGCTGAGCAAGAAACACTTAGATTTAAAAAAAAAAAAAAAAAAAAATGTAATATTTTTTTACGAATGTTAGGCTATTTTCTGGCAATTCTGCCATTATTATGTGCCAGATGTTAAGACTGCAAACATTTATAAATGGCCCATTTGCGAGATTGACCTGTCATTTCAATAGGCATAGGCTACAGACAAAAATCTGGGTTTATTATTGTAATTCAACTTTGCCATGGTTTGCTTTGATATATGCAGGTAGCCTAGCCTTTAGCTCCTGATAGGCCTACATCTTATTTTGGATAGTCTACAGTAGCCTAGGCAACATGTAGGAAAGCTGTCAACTGAACGATTTTGCTGCTTGCTTAGTTCAAAATAACACACAAATGTATTCAACATGAATAGCTTGGCGATTTTAGAGGTAAGAAGTGCTTGTGTTTCCCAATAGCCAGTGTTAATTATATATATATATGTTTTACCTGTAGCCTAATCTGACTGACTGTTACCTTCAATCTATTGCGTTCTAACAACTGATCGACGGCAATTGCGATAAAGCTTTGATAACTTCCAATTTAATTAACTAAACATGTCAATTAATAGCTGCATGATAACAAGGCTACAACAACAATACACTGAAGTTATAGGCTATTTATTGAATCTGTTTGCCAGCTCCAGGTAGGTTACGTGTGCTACGATGTCATCAAGGCAAAGGGTGGCTACTTTGAAGAATCTCACATTTAAAATATATTTAGATTTTTTGGGGGGGGTTACTACATGATTCCATATGTGTTATTTCATAGTTGTAATGTCTTCACTATTATTCTACAATGTAGAAAATAGTAAAAATAAAGAAAAACCTTTGAATGAATAGGTGTGTCCAAACTTTTGACTGATACTATGTGTATATATATATATATATATCAAATACTTGTTCTCCCCACTGTATATACACTGCCGATTTTGCAGGTTTTCCTACTTACAAAGCATGTAGAGGTCTGTAATTTTTATCATAGGTACACTTCAACTGTGAGAGATGGAATCTAAAACAAAAATCCAGAAAATCACATTGTATGATTTTTAAGTAATTAATTTGCATTGTTGGATTATTCCATTGTGGGAAGGCAACTATAATAATTTGGCTGCACTCAATTCTTTTTACCAGCAGGTGCCACTTTAATGTAATATTTTATGTCGATCTCGTCTATTACTATTCTGTACTTTGTCATATTTGTACGTTTTTTTTTGTGGACCCCAGGAATGTGCAATAGCTAATGGGAATCTTCATAAACTTAACACTGTTGATTAAAGCATTGGGTAATTAACCTATTTTCGACACAATTGGCAATAATGCCTAAATGCTTCAGGAAGCTTCATTTTCCCCATCACAAGTGTCAGTGCAGGTCTAGGAATCCACATTTACCACATGTAACCTATTGTAATGGCGAATGTGCATAAAGATGGCAGAATTCAAATATGACATCATTGTTTTAGCACTATCCACACCGAGTTAAACTACAGCGCGTGATATGGTTCAATGTAACAATACATCAGCGTATTGTTTTTTTCAAGTTGCCGGAGTCTTGAAGCTAAAATTGGGATCATGTATACTCTGCTAATGACCATACAAAAAAGAGTAATGGAGAGCAATGTACAATATGGCGAACTTATAAAAACTAGGAATTTGTGGTAAGTGCATGGGGGCCGCCATCTTTATGCACCTCCACTATTGGCTTTTGTTTCTAAACTCCTCTGTAGGTTTATACCACTTAAGCGAGGTGAAATGCAATAGTCAATAGAAGACATTACAGTTTTCGTTTATCCCTCCATCCAATCAATCTGGCAACTTCTGTTTAAAAAAAAAATGTTTTTTAAATGTGTCAACTCATCTCTCAAATCAATCTCCTGGTTACAGATTGAAGTCTCAAACAAGGACAATAAAGAGATACATTGATATATTTCAATTCATTGTCTCGTTACAGTTCTGGCTGATACAAACTTCCCTACCTCCTCCACCTGCACCTGCGGTCCCATTGAGATCCGAGCTGATGGTAGGTGTATACTTAACCTTTACTTAACCAGGGGAACAGAAAAAACACTCTGGATACTTATGTTGTGTAGTACCGGTATGTAGTATACTTATATATATTTTTTCCCTGGCAAAAATTAAAACACGATGTATGTCAAATATTGTTTGCTATAGCATGGAAAAGAAGTGTCTCTGGATGACAACAAATAGTTATGTTTGTTTCCAACATTAGGGCTGTTTTCCTAAAGAAGTTAAATCTGCTTTGTGTTTTGTTTCCTTGCCAGTGTTGCCACGATACTAACAAGTGTCACGATACTGGCCCTAATTAAAGAGTGTGTTGTATTGTATCACATGGTCAGTCTCTGTGATTTTCCTGCAGGTCTAAGGGCTGCTGAGCTTTTGGAGGCCATTTTGAAGCTATTGCCCCTGGATACCTACGTCCCCAGCCCGGTAGGTCCCCAGCAACTGGAAATGTCAATATGTCACATCTGGAGAGCTAGCTGGACAGTGACCAATTGTTTCGTGTGCATGTGCGTGTGTAGGCTGCCGTGATGGAGTTGGTGGACAGTGACAAAGAAAGGGGAGTAGCCACTCCTGTATGGGACATCTTCAGACAGAAGCTGGCACATGCTGGCGTACAGGTGAGTGGATAGGGGTGAACGCGTGCACACACACACACACACACACACACATACTTATATGTTGAGTAAAGTTATTGTGTGTTCTGTGTCCAGGCTCCTCTCGAGAAGGTGGAGAGATTTGCATTCTATGAACGAGCCAAGAAAGCCTTTGCTGTTGTAGCAACTGGGTGAGATGCAGGTTTTTCTCTCTCTCTCTCTGTGTGTGTGTGTGTGTGTGTTGTGTTGTGGGTGTGTTGTGTCGTGTTGGTGAATGTGGTGTGTGTGTGTGTGTGTGTGTGTGTGTGTGTGTGTGTGTGTGTGTGTGTGTGTGTGCGCGCATGTGTCTTCATGTGTCGCCCCAGATAAATGGGGCGACAGGTAACCTAGCGGTTAACAGCGTTGGGCCAGTGACCGCAAGGTCGCTGTTTCGTATCCCCGAGCTGGCATGGTGGAGAAATCGGCCGTTCTGCCCTTGAGCAAGGCAGTTAACCCCCAACAACAACTGCTCCCAGGCCGCCGATGAGGACGATTAAGGCAGCCCCCTGCACCTCTCTGATTCGGAGGGGTTGGGTTAAATGGTGGAAGACACATTTCGGTTGAATTCATTCAGATGTGCAACTGACTAGGTATCTCTCCAGTTTTGTGTGTGTGTTTACTGTGTCTCTCTCTCTCTCTCTCTCTCTCTCTCTCTCTCTCTATAAACAGGGAGACAGCGCTCTATGGGTGCCTGATACTGAAGAAGGGAGTCATCCCGGGTGAACTACTAGATTGACACACACGTTGAATGTTATCGACGGGGCACAACCAAATTTTGCATTACCTAACAAATGACCTAAGAATTTGAGTTTGCATGTTTCTGAGAAACATCTAGATTTTCTTTCAAAATATATATTATTTTAATGTTGATGTCAAGATCCATTTGAAATCTAATATGCAATGTATCAATTGTAAATAAACAATATAGTGATTTTTCTATTCGTATTCCATGTGAATGATTAAGTAGATGTAAGACAGACACATTACAGTAGAGGTTACAGGTGTCTTTAATGTTTTAGAAGATCGACTTATACAGTACTGGTTATTAAACATATAATAAACGGTTAGATCCATACAGTGTTAGTTTATAGACTTCTATAGAGTCATTTCGATGTGCCTTTAACCCATTGCTGTATGTACAGCTTTTAACTGTATTTGATTGGATGCAGTAGAGCTGTAGCTGACTGTAGAGTTGACAGTCAGTTAGGGGGTAGATATCATGGGTCTTAGGTGTTTAATTAATGATGATGGAGGTCATCCAGGTCCTCCTCTGGTTCTCTGTACATCCTCTGAGAGGGCCAATCGGCAGACTGCTGCCTGTCCTGGCCACTCCCATTCACCTGAACAGGTACAGGCAGGTCACCATGGTAGAGGTCATCCCTGTCTTCCTCTGGCTCACTATGACCCTTGACCTCTGCCACTACAGCAGAGAGCTCTCCCTGGTGAGGCACGTCCACTTGGTACCGCCCGTCTCCCCTCTTCATCTCTGGATGGTAGAGTTCGTCCCAGTCCTGTTCAGGGTGCCGTGGATCCTCCTGGCCTGAGAAGAGATGAGAGATGTTATCTAGATCTATCCCAGCCTCCTGGTAGTACTTTGTGTTATCCTCCTCTAGGGGCTCTGTCTGGATGGCCATCCCAACGAAGGTGTCCTCTGGCTGAGATCGGGCTCTGGCCAGGTCAGGCTCGTGGGTCTGCTCCATGGATGGGTGGTATAGATTGTCCATGTCCTCCTCGGTTGTGGAGTATCTGCTTTGGACTACCTCTCTTTCTACCTTCTGTCTCTTCCCACCTCCCCCTCTCATGTTCTTCCAGGTGGCCATGACAGGGTGGATGTCATTGTTAGTGATGTCCATGTCTTCAGGAGCCTCCACCTGCTTCAGCCCCAGATCAAACATCACCCTCTCCTTTTCAGACCTAAAGAGGGAATGAACAGTGAAGCATTATTACTGGGTGGAGGGAGGGAAACGCAGGCCGGGATTCAATCTGTATAATGCTGTGTTACAATGTTACCGCGTTTGTGGAAATCACATTGAAGGTAAACGGCGCGTTGTCGACAAAGTGCGATTGGATTGCATCCCGGCTTTAGGCTGATACACATTTTCTGCACAGGTCTGCATATTTTATTATATATGAACCGAACGATAACAGAACAGAGAGGACTCACATCAGAGTCTCCTGGACTGCAGACTCAGCCACTTTATCCTGCAAGAGAGAGAACAAAAGACTGGTGCATAGGAGAATAATAGTACCGAGTACACTGAAGGGAGGCGAGTACATACATTGAAGTAATGTTATATTTATGCAGTCTACGGTACGTACCCAGGACTTGTATGGCTTGGCTGAGTTGCCATAAACCAGTAGAGAGATGCAGATCAACACAGAAATTCTGAGAGGAAGAGAGACATGATGATCAACTGACTATTGATGATTATTAATCTGATTAACCGACAACTGATTCACTGTGTTCTGATGTAACATGTACTATATGCCAGTGGTTTCCCCCTGAAAGTACAAGAAGAGGTTCTTACCTGAACATGATGTCTCTGTGAAGTGTTCTTCCTGTGTGTTTCACAGCTGAGATTATAGTCTGGGTGATACACACACCTGTCCTGACACACAATTCGATCAAAGGTTGTATAATAAACTCTGATTTTGACCTTTGAACTCACCCAGTTATTCAGTATTATTAGTCATGTTGGCTGTCATGTTTGGGTTGTACGGCCATGTCATTTGTATAGGCTGTTTAGTTTTGTGTATACTCTATGAGAAGTCGTTATGTGGAAAATGAAGTCATAAGTGACATTTTAACCTCGCCGTCACCACTGCTACACACTAAAGAGGCTCTAACTGTTCTTAATCTGTGATGGATTTAAACAGGGACAAAATAGTTACACATTTATGTGTGGAATGGATTGTATTTCAGGAAATATGAAGTCATTTATACAAGTCTGACATACTGCTGCTGAAGTTGAATTTGATATCATTGTTTCTGTCTGACACACTGGGGCCAGCAAGCCTAGCCCAGATTCTGTATGTCAGCATAACAACACAGTGAGATGAATCATTAAACTTCTACTATGTTATCTGATGTTACCATGGTCTAATCTTCTAACATCCTTATCACCACTGTGTCACTGGAGCTAATTACACACACACAAACACACACATACAGTGGGGAGAACAAGTATTTGATACACTGCCGATTTTGCAGATTTTCCTACTTAAAAAGCATGTAGAGGTCTGTAATTTTTATCATAGGTACACTTCAACTGTGAGAGACGGAATCTAAAACAAAAATCCAAGAAATCACATTGTATGATTTTTAAGTAATTAAATAGCATTTTTTGCATGACATAAGTATTTGATACATCAGAAAAGCAGAACTTAATATTTGGTACAGAATCCTTTGTTTGCAATTACAGAGATCATACGTTTCCTGTAGTTCTTGACCAGGTTTGCACACCACTGCAGCAGGGATTTTGGCCCACTCCTCCATACAGACCTTCTCCAGATCCTTCAGGTTCGGGGCTGTCGCTGGCAATACGGACTTTCAGTCCCCAAAGATTTTCTATTGGGTTTAGGTCTGGAGATGGCTAGGCCACTCCAGACCTTGAGATACTTCTTACGGAGCCACTCCTTAGTGCCCTGCTGTGTGTTTCGGGTCGTTGTCATGCTGGAAGACCCGCCACGACCATCATCAATGGTCTACTGAGGGAAGGAGGTTGTTGGCTAAGATCTCGCAATACATGGCCCCATCCACCTCCCTCAATACGGTGCAGTCGTCCTGTCCCCTTGCAGAAAGCATCCCAAAGAATGATGTTTCCACCTCCATGCTTCACGGTTGGGGATGGTGTTCTTGGGGTGTCGTACTTCTTCTTCTCCCGGCGAGTGGAGTTAGACCAAAAGCTCTATTTTGATCATCAGACACATGACCTTCTCCATTCCTCCTCTGGATCATCCAGATGGTCATTGGCAAACTTCAGACGGGCCTGGACATGCGCCTGCTTGAGCAGGGGACCTTGTGTTCGCTGCAGGATTTTAATCCATGACGGCGTAGTGTGTTACTAATGGTTTTCTTTGAGACTGTGGTCCCAGCTCTCTTCAGGTCATTGACCAGGTCCTGCCGTGTAGTTCTGGGCTGACCCACCTTCCTCATGATCATTGATGCCCCACGAGGTGAGATCTTGCAGGAGCCCCAGACCGAGGTGATTGACCATCATCTTGAACTTCTTCTATTTTTTCTCTTTTCTAATAATTGCGCCACAGTTGTTGCTTCTCACCAAGCTGCTTGCCTATTGTCCTGTAGCCCATCCCAGCTTGTGCAGGTCTACAATTTTATCCCTGATGTCCTTACACAGCTCTCTGGTCTTGGCCATGTGGAGAGGTGGAGTCTGTTTGTTGAGTGTGTGGACAGGTGTCTTTTATACAGAACGAGCTTCAACAGGTGCAGTAATACAGGTAATGAGTGGAGAACAGGAGGGCTTCTTAAAGAAAACTAACAGGTCTGTGAGAGCTGAATTCTTACTGGTGTAGGTGATTCAAATACTATGTCATGCAATAAATGCAAATGAATACTTAAAATCATACAATGTGATTTTCTGGATTTCATTGTTTTAGATTCCGTCATCTCACAGTTTGAAGTGGACCTATTGTGATAAAAAATTCAGACCTCTACATGTGCTTGTAGTAGGAAAACCTGCCAAAATCGCAGGTATCAAATAACTTGTTCTTCCCCACTGATATAGTTCAACCCCACTGAGCACACCACCAGGCCTTCTCATAGACTTGATGTAAAATAGTAAATGTAAGTCGGACACTCAAAGTTGTATGATACAGTTGAAGTCGGAAGTGTACATGACACCTTAGGCCAAAAACATTCAAACTCATTTTTCACAATCCTGACATTTAATCCATTTAATCTAACGGCCACAGAAAGCGTTACCGGAGCGCCAAGTTAGTCCAAGAGGCCCTAAACAGCTTCTACCTCAGCTGTAAGACTCGCTAAAATCTAATCAAATGGCTACACCGGTCTATGCATTGCCCCCCCCCCCCCCCCCCCCCCCCCCTCCTTTTCCACCACTGCTACCTCTCTTGTTGTTGTCATTATGCATAGCCACCTTAATAACTCCATGTTTAAATACGGTCAAAAGTTTTAGAACTCCTACTTCCATTCAAGGTTTTTCTTTATTTCTACTATTTTTACATTGAGCATAATAAGAAGACATCAAAACTATGAAATAGCACATTAGAATCATTGTAGTAACCAAAAAAAGTGGAAACAAATCAAAGTATATTTTATATTTCTATATCTTCAAATAGCCAACCCTTTGCCTTGATGGAGCTTTATACGCTCTAGACATTCTCTCAACCAGACTTCCATGAGGTAGCACTTGGATGCATTTCAAAAAACAGGTGTGCCCTGTTAAAAGTTTATATTTCGCTGAATTTCTTTCTTCCTATTCATTGAGCCAATCAGTTGTGTTTGACAAGGATAGGGTAACCAGAAGATAGGCCCTATTGCGTAAATACCAAGTCCATATTATTGGCCCCAAGAACAGCTCAGGATAGCAAAGAGAAATGACAGTCCATCATTTACTTGAAGACATGAAGGTCAGTCAACATGACTTTCCAGAAAACTTTGAAATTCTTTAAGTGCAGTGCAAAAACTGGCTCACATTCAACACCCATGTATCCCAGAACCCTAGACCCACCCAATTTCATACCGTCCAAACAGATCCACAGATGACTGCAATCTCTATTGCACCCACAGTGCCCTTTCCCACCTGACAAAGGAAACACTTATGTGAGAAGGCTATTCATTGACTACAGCGTTCAACACAAACCCTCAAAGCTAATCACTGAGCTAAGGGTCCTGGGACTAAACACCTCCGCCTGCAACGTAATCCTGGACTGCCTGACAGGCCGCCCCAGGTGGTGAGGGTAGGTAGAACACATCTGCATGCTGATCCTCAACACTGGGAGCTCCCCAGGGGTTGCGTGCTCAGCCCCCCTCCTGTACTCCCTGTCCAAACCACGACTGCATGGCCAGGCACGACTCCAACACCATCATTAAGTTTGCAGACGACACAACAGTGGTAGGCCTGATCACCGACAACGACGAGACAGCCAATAGGGAGGAGGTCAGAGACCTGGCCGGGTGGTGCCAGAATAACAACCGCTCCCTCAACATAA
The DNA here is from genome assembly GCF_002910315.2 of Salvelinus sp. IW2-2015. NCBI lineage: Eukaryota > Metazoa > Chordata > Actinopteri > Salmoniformes > Salmonidae > Salvelinus > Salvelinus sp. IW2-2015. Next base: position 254,580 of record NW_019942925.1, on the reverse strand, counting down.
CCAAGACTAAGGAGATGATTGTGGACTACAGGAAAAGGAGGACAGAGCATGCCCCCATTCTCATCAACGGGGCTGTAGTGGAGCAGGTTGAGAGCTTCATGTTCCTTGGTGTCCACATCAACAACAAACTAGAATGGTTCAAACGCACCAAGACAGTCGTGAACAGGGCAGGACAAAGCCTATTCCCCCTTTGGGAAACTAAAAAGATTTGGCATGGGTCCTGAGACCCTCAAAAGGTTCTACAGCTGCAACATCGAGAGCATCCTGACTGGTTGCATCACTGCCTGGTACAGCAATTGCTCGGCCTCTGACCGCAAGGCACTACAGAGGGTAGTGCGTACGGCCCAGTACATTACTGGGGCTAAGCTGCCTGCCATCCAGGACCTTTACACCAGGCGGTGCCAGAGGAAGGCCCTAAAAAGACCCCAGCCACCCCAGTCATAGACTGTTCTCTCTACTACCGCATGGCAAGCGGTACCAGAGTGCCTAGTCTAGGACAAAAGGTTTCTCAACAGTTTTTACCGCCAAGTCATAAGACTCAGGTACAGGTAATCAAATGGCTACCCGGACTATTTGCATTGTGTGCCCCCCCAAACCCCTCTTTTTACGCTGCTGCTAGTCTCTGTTTATCATATATGCATAGTCACTTTAACTATACATTCATGTACATACTACCTCAATTGGGCCGACCAACCAGTGTTCCCCCACATTGGCTAACCTGGCTATCTGCATTGTGTCCCGCCACCTGCCACCTGCCACCCACCACCCGCCAACCCCCTCTTTTACGCTACTGCTACTCTCTGTTCATCATATATGCATTGTCACTTTAACCAAAGCTACATGTACATACTACCTCAATCAGCCTGACTAACCGTTGTCTGTATGTAGCCTCGCAGTTTTTCACAATTCCTGACATTTAATCCTAGTAAAAATTTCCTGTTTTAGGTCAGTTAGGATCACCACTTTATTTTAAAAGAATGTGAAATGTCAGAATAATAGTAGGGAAAATTATTTATTTCAGCATTCATCACATTCCCAGTGGGTCAGAAGTTTACATACACTCAATTAGTATTTGGTAGCATTGCCTTAAAATTGTTTAACGTGTTGGGTAGCCTTCCACAAGCTTCCCACAATAAGTTGGGTGAATTTTGGCCCATGCCTCCTGACAAAGCTGGTGTAACTGAGTCAGGTTTGTAGGCTTCCTTGCTTGCACACGCTTTTTCAGTTCTATGGGATTGAGGTTTTGTGATGGCCACTCCAATACCTTGAATTTCTTGTCCTTAAGCCATTCTGCCACAACTTTGGAAGTATGCTTGGGGTCATTGTCCATTTGGAAGACCCATTTGCGACCAAGCTTTAACTTCGTGACTGATGTCTTGAGATGTTGCTTCAATATATCCACATAATTTTCCTCCCTCATGATGCCATCTATTTTGTGAAGTGCACCAGTCCCTCCTGCAGCAAAGCACCCCCACAACATGATGCTGCCTTCATTCACTTTCAGAAGTTTACTGGAAAGATGAGTTTGCCATCCCTTCACCTCATTTTGTAATAACATCTTTGGTCTGACAGACGTTTACATGACACCCAGAATGCATTGTATAATGTCAACAAAAATGGAGCCACACATAGCTGGCAAATAGCTTAGCATTAGCTCATCATAATCAGTTCAACCTTCAAAACCTATGCATGAATCGGAATGCATGATTTGTCACCAGTACTTGAAAATATGTGAATAAAACAGTAAATACTTTATGCTCCAATACGGTATGCTACAGTTGAAACGACAACACGATATACAGAAAATAAGGCAATTACTTTGATAGGAGCACACACATGTCCAAAGTTATTATTTGTAAAGACAACAACAATGAAGGCAATGCGAGCCCCAGCCAGAAAATGTGCCATGGTGAAAAAGTTAATGCAAGACTGCGCAAATGTCTGCATACTTGATCTGGGGAAACACTGGGGAAGTGCTTGGGCTCTCGTTGAAGAGTAAAGATTCAAACATCAATTGTTCGCAAAAGTGAAATGAGCTACACCACATTTCAAACTGTTGTTAGAAAATAAAAACTTGTTAGACAATATTTTTAATTGACAAGTGGAATCATAGCCTACAGATAATTAGCAGGCAGTGTGTCTTGGTTTGGGGACAGCGAGGGTTAACTGTCCTATTGTGTAACAATCATATTTTGGAACAGTGAGTGCATTCTGTCATCACGTACAGTACATTAAAAAAATGAGTGAAACGGTTAAGTGCCTTTGAACGGGGTGTGGTAGTACGTGCCAGGCACCTGCTGGGTTTTTCACACTCAACAGTTTCTCATGTGTTTCAAGAATGGTCCATAAGCCAAAGGACATCCAGCAAACTTTACAAAACTGTGGGAAGCACTGGAGTCAACATGGGCCAGCATCCCTGTGGAACGCTTTCGACACCTTGTAGAGTCCTTGCCCCGATGAATTGATGCTGTTCTGAGGGAAAAGGGTGTGAAGCTCAATATTAGGAAGGTGTTCCTAATGTTTTGTGCACTTAGTGTACACTGGAGTTGCTTACCAAGACATTATTGAATGTTCCTGAGTTCCTGGGTTGAATATTTATGTATTCTGTATTATGTATTCTTTTTTTTTATGTTCGAATTTTTATTCCGCTTTGACATTGTAGAGTATTTTGTGTCGATCGTTGGCAAAAAATATATACTTTTTTTTGCCCACCTTGTAAACGTCAAGGGTTGTGATAGTTTCTGAAGGCACTGTACATACCCCACTAGACACGCCACTATAGGTTTCTACACGGTACCCAAATCCAAATCTAATTTAATGCGTTGCTCATTTATGTATAGAGCCATGTCATCGTGGAATGCTCTGCCACTAGAGGTTACTCAGGCAAAAAGCAAGTTTAGCTTCAAAAAACAGATTAAAAAAACATCTTGTATCACAGCGCCTCTACTCTTTCCAAAGATCTAATTTAGCTGCAATGTATGAATATAAGAATATAAATATATATATTTTAAAAATAAACAAAGTTTTAAGTGAGAATAGGCATTGGTCTGAACCCAAAAGACACCACATTGCCTATACCACCCATGCTCTACCAAGGTTTTACAGCACACAGCGTTCCTGTGCTCAGTGTCACCAGCAAAGCACCCCCACACCATAATACCTCCTCCTCCATGCTTTATGGTGGGAAATACAAATGAGGAGATCATCCGTTCACTCACAGCGCATCTCACAAAGACATGGCGGTTGTAACCAAAAATCTCCAACTATGACTCCAGACCAAAGGACAAATTTCCACCGGTCTAATGTCCATTGCTCATGTTTCTGGACCCAAGTAAGTCTCTTCTTCTTATTGGTGTCCTTTAGTAGTGGTTTCTTTGCAGCAATTCGACTATGAAGGCCTGATTCACACAGTCTCCTCTGAACAGTTGATGTTGAGATGTGTCTGTTACTTGAACTTTGTGAAGCATTTATTTGGGCTGCAATTTCTGAGGCTGGTAACTCGAATGAACTTATCCTCTGCAGCAGAGGTAACTCTGGGTCTTCCTTTCCTGTGGCGGTCCTCATGAGCGCCAGTTTCATCATAGCGCTTGATGGTTTTTGCAACTGCACTTGAAGAAACTTTCAAAGTTCTTGAAATTTTCCGTATTGACTGACCGTCTTGTCTTTAAGTAATGATGGACTGTCATTTCTCTTTGCTTGTTTGAGCTGTTCTTGCCATAATATGGACTTGGTCTTTTACCAAATAGTGCTATATTCTGTATACCCCCCTATATTGTCACAACACAACTGATTGGCTCAAACGCATCAAGACGGAAAGAAATTCCCGAAATTAACTTTTAACAAGGCACACCTGTTAATTGAAATGCATTCCAGGTGACTACCTCATCAAGCTGGTTGAGAGAATGCCAAGAGTGTGCAAAGCTGTCATCAAGCAAAGGTTTTGAAGAATCTCAAATATAAAATATGTTTTGAATTGTTTAAAACTTTTTTGGTTACTACGTAATTCCATATGTGTTATTTCATAGTTTTGCTGTCTTCACTATTATTCTACAATGTAGAAAGAAGGTTTGAATCCTAAGCAACCTGCCTATCCATAGTTTGAAGTACAAGTTTGGGACAACGGTGGTCTGCTCTGACATCACACAATGGAGGAGTTGGACGTTCCAGTGGGAGAAGGACATCAACAAGCGCATAGAAATGACCCATTATCCCTCTGTCAACCAGCTGGTGTTTGCATTTGGTCCGTGACAGGATGAAACTGTGGGTCTGCACAAACTGTCAGAAACCGTCTCAGGGAAGTTCATCTGCGTGCTTGTCGTCCTCACCAGGGTCTTGACCTGACTGCAGTTCGGCGTCTTAACCGACTTCAGTGGGCAAATGCTCACTTTCAATGGCCACTGGCACGCAGGAGAAGTGTGCTCTTCACAGATGAATCCCGGTTTCAACTGTACTGGGCAGATGTCAAAGTTGTGAACAGAGTGCCCCATTGTGGCAGGGGTTATGGTATGGGCAGGCATAAGCTACGGACAATGAACACTTAATTGCATTTTGGCAAATTGGCAATTGGAATGCACAGAGATACCGTGACGAGATCCTGAAGCTTATTGTCATGCCATTCATCCGCCGCCATCACCTCGCAAGGATCTGTACAGAATTCCTGGAAGCTGAAAATGTCCCAGTTCTTCCATGGTCTGCCTACTTACCAGACATGTCACACATTGAGCCTGTTTGGGATGCTCTGGATCAACGTGTACGACAGCGTGTTCCAGTTTCCACCAATAGCCAGCAACTTCGCACAGCCAATGAAGAGGAATGGGAGCATTGTGCAAGCAGATGTGTTGTTGCCGAGCAACCAACCCGGTGTTAGAACTCTGAGTTTCGGCTAAAAAAGATATAAGCATTGTCAAAAATACTACAAAACGGTAGCACATAATTGGTTCTTAATGGACAGAAATGAGCATGTGAGAGTGATAAATTACACATTTTATGAAAACTGTTGCACCTACAAATTTAGTCAATCCAGCATTTTTTCAATCGAATGGTCGCTTTATGGATGCTATAGTCTCTTTTTAATCCAACGTCTAGAATTTGAGTAGGTCGGCGCAAGAAATACTCTTAAAAATCAATTGCTTACGACTCTGTTAAAAACATCTGGTATGTGGTTCTCGGTAACGGTGGGATGGCTCATGACAAGAGGTTGGGAGTGTGTTTTGTACTTCCATTCAAGTTGATTTGCAAATTTTAATTGAGATTGGTGTCATATTGGCTTAGATATGAGAGTAGGGAGATTTGAATATAATATTGAGCTTCAACCAATACCTACAATATATATTGGCTATCGAATGGTGTGTAAATAGTGTTGTTGTTGACTCTTGGGGTCTTTCCAAAAGATAACTCTTCATTTATTTTTAATTTAATGTAATATCTTATGTTGTTCTTGTCTAAAACTGTTCTGTAGTTGGTCATGTATTTGTACATTTTATGTGTATCCCAGGAAGAGTAGCTGCTGCACGAGCAGTACTATTGGGGATCCTAATAAACTAAACACACACTCTCTCTTTCTCTCGCTTAAGTGCTTACGCTATTGACTGAGAAGGTAAATGAAACAAAGCAAATTGACGATATATAGTTGCGGCCAAATATATTGGCACCCTTGCACTTTTCTTAAATATTTCCCTATTTCTTCTAAGTTTACCATTTTAATTTAGAAAGTAAAACAAATGGCATTGACAAAATTATTGGCACCCCAGAGCTAGAACTTCGTTGCCCAGCTTTTGGCTGATGGCTACAAATGCTTCTTGTAGCCATCAATGAGCTTGCTGCACCTTTGTTGAAGAGTGCCTTTGAGGAGTGCCTTTGACCAACTGCTGTTTAATGTCTCGCCGTAGGTTTTCGATGAGATTGAGATCTGAACTCATCGCTGGCCATTCCAGAACAGTCCAGCATGTCTTCTTGAACCATTTCTGGGTGCTTTTCGTGAAGTCGTTGTCCTGCTGGAAGACCAATAAAATTCAACGGACGCTCAGTTTCTGGATACTAGGTTGAACATTGTACTCCAAACCACCTTGATAATCTACATGTTTAAGACCCCTACTGTCTTCAGATAGGGGATTTAATAGACAGGTTGGTTGTTAAGCAACAAAACCAATGCGTGCGCAACTATGGGACAGACATTATGGGGTAGGCATGGATTGTTGACAGCATGTAAACTATATTTTGTCTCCAAATGTTTATTGAAAACAAAAATGCATTTGCACACAAGCACTTGTTGTCTCTCAAATACACTCAGTGGCAAGTTTATTAGGTTCACCACCCCTTGTTCACAAAAATGATTCACTCCTACAAACAGTGAGTCGTGGTCGTGGCTTGCTATATAAAGCAGGCAGACAGGCATTGAGGCATTCAGTTATTGTTCGATTGAACGTTAGAATGGGCAAAACGAGTGACCTAAGCGACTTTGAGAGTAGTATGATCATCGGTGCCAGGCGCGCCGGTTCCAGTATCTCAGAAATGGCCGGCCCACTGGGCTTTTCACGCACAAAAGTGTCTAGGGTTTACCGAGAATGGTGCGACAAACAAAACCATCCAGTCAGCGCCAGTCCTGTGGGCGAAAACAGCTTGTTGATGAGAGAGGTCGAAGGAGAATGGCAAGAATCGTGCAAGCTAACAGGTGGGCCACAACAGGCAAATAACGGCGCAGTACAACAGCGGTGTGTAGAACGGCATCTTGGAACGGTTCCTGTTGCGTCATGCTGATGGCAGAGTCAGGATTTGGTGTAAGCAGCATGAGTCCATGTCCCCATCCTGACTGGTGTCAACAGTACAGGCTGGTGACAGTGGTATAATGGTGTGGGGAATGTTTTCCTGTCTTTAGCTAAAAATGTAGTTAATACTGAAATCAAGCTTTTTGGTTCAATTGTTCCATTTCAGAGAAAATGGATCGTGAAATTTGCAGTAAATTTCCAAATCCAAGTAAAAACCAAGGCAAACAACAGTAAATTAAGTTACTGCACTTTGGCTTTGTTCCACCATGTTTTGACTGCAGTTACCCGCTCTGCCATACAAAGACAAAGAGGATTAACTACGCAAGCAGTGAAACTGAGAAAAATTGCTTTAAAGTTTATTTGCTGGGCTTCCCGGGTGGCGCAGTGGTCTAGGGCACTGCATCGCAGCGCTAGCTGTGCCACCAGAGACTCTGGGTTCGTGCCCAGGCTCTGTTGCAGCCGGCTGCGACCGGGAGGTCTGTGGGGTGATGCACAATTGGCCTAGCGTTGCCCGGGTTAGGAAGGGTTTGGCCGGTAGGGATATCCTTGTCTCATCTCGCACCAGCAACTCCTGTGGCGGGCCAGGCGCAGTGCACGCTAACCAAGGTCGCCAGGTTTCCTCCGACACGTTGGTGCGGCTGGCTTCCGAGTTGGATGCGCGCTGTGTTAAGAAGCAGTGTGGCTTGGTTGGGTTGTGTTTCGGAGGACGCAAGGTTTTCGACCTTCGTCTCTCCCGAGCCCGTACGGGAGTTGAAGCGATGAGACAAGATAGTAACTACTAACAATTGGATACCACGAAATTGGGGAGAAAAAGGGGGTAAAATTCAAAACAAAAAAAATTACGTTTATTTGCTGTCCAGTCAAAATACACCCCATGGATGTATTATCTGATTATGAAGTAATTTTTTATACATGACCACTGATTTGACCCATTAGTCAAATAAATGACAATCTGATGGTTCTCGGTGTCGAAGTCAGCGGATAGATCTAGGAGGATGAGAACAGGAGAGAGAGTCAATTTTTGGAGTGCGGAGAGCCTCTATGACACAGAGAAAAGCAGTCTTAGTTGAGTGACACGTCTTGAAGTCTGACTGGTTAGGGTCAAGAAGATCGTTCTGAGAGAGATAGTGAGTAAGTTGGTCAAGTGTTTTGGAAACAAAAGTAAGAAAGGATACCGGTCTGTAGTTTTTGACATCAGAGGGGTAGAGTATTGATTTCTTGAGGAGGGGAGCAACACTGGCCATTTTGAAGTCAGATGGGACGCAGTCAGTGGTCAGGGATAAGTTGATGAGGGAATTGAGGAATGGGAGAAGGTCTCCAGAGATGGCCTGGAGAACGGAGGACAGGATGGGGTTGAGTGGGCAGGTTGCCGGACGGCCGGACCACACTAGTCGCAGGATTTCATCTGAAGGGAGAGGGGAGAAAGATGTCCAGGCGTAAGGTAGTTCTGTATTAGTGGGACCAGGGAACTCAACAGGCTGAGTGAATGAGAAGTGGATGTCATCAATCTTCTTTTCAAAGTGGTTGACAAAGTGATCTGCAGAGAGGCAGGGGGAGGGGTGGAGAATTAAGGAGGGAGGGAGAAGGTGGAAAAGATTTTCCTAGGGTTAGAGGCAGAAGCTTGTAATTTAGTGTGATAGAAAGTGGCTTTAGCAGTGGATACAAAAGAAGAGAAGGTAGAGAGGAGAGACTGAAAGGATGATGGGTCCTCCGGGAGTTTAGTTTCCCTCCAGAAATGTAAGCTCGTAATGAGTCATTCAGCCACGGAGCAGGAGGGGAGAGCCGAGAAGGCCATGAGAAAAGGGGACAGTGTGAGTCATAGTCATAGGACAAAATGGACAAAAATGAAATGGACAAAAATGAATGGCAACTTATTGGCATTGGGCGAACCATTTACACAATCGCAAATACCACTCAAATGGACAGCAGTTCATCAACACCATTTGGCAGGCGGAACACCCCAAAAATCCCAAAGATGGCGAGTGTGCTACACCATAGATTTTCATATGGAAAATGGTCATAATGTCAAGACCCAAGGGTGAAATTGTCAATTATACATATGTAATAACCGAATGAACATTTGTTTTATTTTATTGAGTTTGTCCATAAGGCCTATGTTTTGTCCATTTGCAATATATGATTATAGGAAGTCGGCTTCCGAACCCAAAAGTCAGTGAACCATCTCCAAATGGCATAAGAAATGTCCAAATGGCATTTATACTGATCAAATTATATATATCACTATGTTAAGCCCTGAATCAACCAAGAAGGTCTATTTGTCATGTTTGATCATAGGAAGTCATAGAAAGTAAGAATTTCTCATTGATGTTGATTTCAGCCTGTCCATTTGGTGATGGAAAATCCCTTGTTAAATACATTGGAAATGGACACATGTAAACTGTCGATTTGCAATGTCTTATTGGATGGGCACGGGTGGGGGGTGCTCCCTACTCGGCCATGGACCCCTTGCACCCCTCCCTAAAGGCATTAAAGACCATTTTAAACATTTGCTCCTGATAACCTGTTCAGATTACCAGGTGCACGGCTGTCCATTTGCAATGTCTTACAATGGGCATTTACCATCACGAATTGGACATGGTCTAATATACTGCAGAAATGCCCAATTGACTGGCCCATTGAACTCGGGATGATCGAGCAGTGATAGTTCTTCCTCTCCATTGCTCGTTGGTGCAATGAGAGTTGTTTTTTACAAGATTTATTGAGAAATGTCCAAAATGACCAGGGGCGCCCCATATTGGATGGGCATGGGTGGGGGGTGCTCCCTATCCGGCCATGGACCCCTTGCACCCCCTAAAGGCATTAGTGATAGTGGTTCCTCTCCATCGCTCGTTGGTGTTGATTTCAGCCTGTCCATTTGGTGATGGTTCATCACTGTTGAAACTTATTACAAACGGACAAAAGTCAGTCATCATGTCAGCATCCATCAGTCAATAAGATCGCATTCTGACACCAAACTGATACATACTGACACCAAACCCACTTTGTCCAACACGTTTAGAAGCCAACTATCACATATTTCAGAGTAGGCCCAAAATGCACAGCGCCTTCTGTTTAAACCATAATAAAAACTTAAAACACGTAGTAATGTTCTAGCTGCGGGTCCAATTCTGACATGTGTAGGCCTAGCTGAGGCGACCCCAAATCCAGAGTTTTGGCTCGATAGGAGCCCGAGCTGCGACCTTAATTAGTGCTGAAAATGCACTTTTTCCGGGTGTTGCTACGGGGTCCCTGAAAGATCTATCGGACAGAAACTTTAGGGTCCGTCTCTATGGGCCGAGGTGGTTTCAACGCACCTAGTCTTGTGATTCTGGGACTTTTCTAAATGTCGTCATTTTCGCGATGTGCAAAATGATTTGAAGTCATTGCAAATGGACTGTTTCTCAGCCTGAGAACCTTCTAGAGCCACATAACTCACCGTGCACTATTGACTTAAGCTCTAGAACATGTATGTAAAGTTTCAGAGCTCTAGGTCTGATGGTTCTTTGATAGTTCGAACGCAGGTAACTATTGCAGGCTCTGTGTGTCTGTAAGCCTCACACTGTGTTACTCCCCATTGACTGTGTGTGTGAGTTCAGAAAATCACAGAAATCACGTAGAGCTCCGAAACCCACCTTAACGGATTTGTCTAAACACGCCACAACTGGATTTATAACTTTTTGGGAAAAATATAAACACATTTCTTTAACCATTAACAAAAGGACATTGAATTATTTCTCTTAAAGTACGATAGATAAATGGCTGGTTCTTTTTCTAATTACACCGTAGGTTTATGTACTTTGACGTGAAGTGGTCAAATTAGCGCTGTATTACCGTTTTTGACCTTTAATCCCAGAAAATGGGCCTTAACTCAGAAAGAGTTGAGTCCTTGATGCCATCTTGTTTCTGGGCTAAAAGCCCATTTGGCCAAACCTGTGCTCACCGAGTCTTCAAAATCTTTTTCGTTTAGTAGAAACGGCCATGTCCGTTTGGTGATGTTTTGTCCATTTGCAATAAGCAACCAGTCGCCATCTGGTGGAATTTTCCGAACACCGGAAAAATGACCAAACATTTACAAATGTATAAAACGGAAACCAAATGGTGAAAATCTGGTAAAAAAGGTAAAGGTTAAAAGGTAAAAATATGGCGTTCTGCCCATGAACAAGGCAGTTAACCCACTGTTCCTAGGCTGTCATTGAAAATAAGAATTTGTTCTTACCTGACTTGCCTAGTTAAATCAATTTTAAAAAGTGTTGGTTTCATGAGCTGAAATAAAAGATTCCAGAAATGTTCCATACACACAAAAAAGCTTATTTCTCTCAAATGTTGTGCACAAATTTGTTTACAGCCCTGTTAGTGAGCATTTTTCCTTTGCCAAGAGAATCCATCCACCTGACAGGTGTGGCATATCAAGAAGCTTATTTTTTTTAAATAAAGCAAACTGGATGGAATATGGAGAACAATGCACAAAATTCTTCCTGAATCTCCAATACAGGAACGCTAACAAAAACAATTTGCAGAAACTCTTGACTGAAGATGGAGTCATCCATGATTCTCCGAATGATTTTTTAAAAGAGGGAGCGAATTATTTTTTACGTCTCATCCTCTCCCACTGAATGAAGATTATGTTAAGGAATTTTTCCAAATAATATAAAAAATGGAAAATTAACAAATGTACAGAAAGATCAGTGCGAATGCCAAATTACAGAGGAAGAACTTTTTGAGGCTATTAAATCCTTTCAGTCTGGAAAAACCCCAGGGCTTGATGGCATACCAGTAAAGGAATATAAAGTATTTTTTGATATACTAAAAGCTCCATTGTTAGATTGTTTTAACTACTCCTCTAAAAATGTTAGTCTGTCAGGTACTCAGCAGGAAGGTCTGATTTCTCTATTATTAAAACAAGACCCAGATGGCAAATATAAAGACCCAGTCTATCTAAAAAAACCTGGAGGCCCCTTACACTTCAATGTTGTGATGCAAAAATACTAGCAAAATGCATAGCACTCATAATTGAAAGGGTTTTAGCAGGTATTGTTCATCCTGATCAGACAGGTTTTTTACATGGACGATACATTGGAGTTAATATACGACAACTACTAGAAATAATAGAACAACATGAAACATATAAGAAGCCAGGAATGGTATTTATAGCGGATTTTGAAAGGCATTTGATAAAGTAAGACTGGATTTTATTTATAAATGCCTGGATTTTTTCAATTTCGGTAATTCTCTTATAAAATTGGTAAAAATAATGTATAGCAACCCCAGGTGTAAAATAGTAAATAACGGCTACTTCTCAGAGAGTTTTGAATTGTCAAGAGGAGTTAAACAAGGGTGTCCGCTGTCACCATATCTATTTGTTATGGCCATCAAAATGCTAGCTATAAAAATCAGATCCAATAACAACATTAGAGGATTCGAAATCCAAGGCTTAAAAACAAAGGTATGCCGATGATTCAAGTTTTATATTAAGTCTGCAAGCTAGATCCCTGCAATGTCTCAATGAAGATCTAGATAACTTTTCTGTACACTCTGGACTAAAACCTAATTATAATAAGTGTACAATATTACATATTAGATATTTAAAAAATACTCATATCACAAAATATATAAATAAGCTCTCCACAATGAATTTCAATAGAACACTTGTAAAAATAGACAAGCTCTGGCAAACATGGAGAGGTAAATACTTGTCTATTTATGGACAAATTGCCCTGATTAACTCCTTAGTCATATCTCAGTTTACTCACTTACTCATGGCGCTGCCTGCTCCTGATGATTCGTTTTTCAAATCATATGAGCAAAAGATATTTCGCTTTATCTGGGACGCTAAACCAGACAAAGTAAAACGTGCCTATCTATATAATGAATATGAATTGGGTAGGTTGAGATTATTAAATATAAAAGCACTAAACCTCTCTCTAAAATCTTCACTCATTCAAAAGTTTTATTTGAACCCTAAATGGTTCTCAAGTAGATTGCTAAGAAAAGCTCATTCATTGTTTAAAAATTGCCTTTTTGCCTTTGTGCAGATTGCCATGTCTCATTTTCGATTAATTGAAAATGATACTTTTTTCAAAGTATCTCTCTTTTTCAAACAAGCATTGCAGAGCTGGCTACAATTTCAATTTCATCCCCCTGAAAATATAGAACAAATATTATGGCTGAATTTAAATGTGCTGGTTGATAAAATACCTGTATTTATGGGAAAGATGTTTGAAAAGTGAATTTTGTTCTTAAATGATATTGTAAATTGGAATGGTAGAGTTATGTCCTTCATGGAGTTATCTGAATTGTACGGGAAGGTCTGCTCAATCCAACAGTACAACCAATTGATTACAGCATTGTCCCAAAAATGGAGGAGGCAGGTGGCAGCGGAAGGAGGTAGGGAACTGGTCTGTCTGCCCAATATAAAGGATCAAAATTGGCGGAGGAATAAAAATAGCATAAACAGGAAAGTATACCAGTTTCATTTCAGGACCAGGATGTTGACAACTGTGCCATACAGATTGCAAAATAGTTGGGAAGAGATTTTTGATGTACCGATTCCATGGTACAGGGTGTATGAGTTGATATATAAAAGAATGCAAGATTCAAGACTTCGTACTTTTCAGCTAAAATTATAATATATCATTCTTGCCACGAACAAAATGTTGAATATTTGGGGCATAAAGTCATCGAAGCTCTGCAGATTTTGTTGTGAGGATACAGAATCAATAGACTATTTATTTTGGTATTGCCCTCAGGTAGCCTGTTTCTGGTTCAGGAATGGCTGAAAATGCATAGCATTGATCTAAAATTGACCCTAGAAATAGTACTGTTAGGAGATCTGGAGAGACCGGGTCAGTCAATTACTAATATACTAATACTCTTAGTAAAAGTATTTATCTTCAACTCRYAATCTGTGGATTCTATTTGATTAGATAGATTGAAATTGTACGTTAAACATCACAGCATAGTTGAAAGATATGTGTTGCGTAGAAACCCGAAGTGGGTGGCCAGCAGAGATAGATGGGATGGTCTGAGGGAAGCTGAGGGTTGGGATGTGGAATTAGAGACAAGTGGGAGTGGAGTTGCTGTGTGGGAGATAGAATGATGGTCAAAGATAAAAGAAAAAAGAAAAAGAAAAGAAATAAGAAAAGTCTAAATAAAACATAATAAAAAAGTCAGTTTGAATGACACTGAAGGGCAGTGTTTTTACATCTAATGCCGGTTTGCCTGAGGCTGATGCCGTGCAGGTGTTTGTACACATACATATAAACACACTCTCATTCAAATAAACACATACAAGAACACACACATACATTTAATAGTGCCAGACATGCACACAAACATATACAGTTGGCATTGCTGTTATAATTTTAGTTGTCCTTGATGTCCTTTGTTTTAAATGTATTCTTAAAAATAAAAAAATGATTGCATTGTTTTTCTTCTGTCTTTTCCTTTTTTCTCTTTAGTTCATTCTCTTGGTTGTTGGTGCATTGGGGAGTTCTGGGGGTGGGGAATGGAATTAATTGTATTTTTTATTTTTCTTCTTGGGGGGGCTGTGGCAGGGGTCTCAAATGGTTGAGGGACAGCTATTGGGGAACTGTGGGGGGATCTTGAAGGGTTCGGGTTCACGTTTTTTGTCCTGGTGGTAGATCGGTCAACATGCCCTTGAGCAGGGCATTGACCCTGGATGCTTCTGTGTGTCGCTCTGAATGGGAATCTGTTGAATGACTGGTATGATGTAGTTGTTGAGCGGCTTCACTGCAAGTATATTGTATGTTTCTGATATTCAATTAATTTTTTTTTTTTTTTTTTTTTTTACTTATTAAAGAGCATGATCATTACACAGATGCACCTTGTGCTGTGGACAATAAAATTCCACTCTAAAATGTGCAGTTTTGTTACACAACACAATGTCACAGATGTCTCAAGTTTTAAGGGAGCGTGCACTTGGCATGCAGACTGCAGGAATGTCCACCAGAGCTGTTGCCAGAGAACTGAATTTTCATTTCTCTACCATAAACTGCCTCCGACATTGTTTTAGAAAATATGTCAGTACTTCCAACCGGCCTCACAAACGCAGAACATGTGTAACTACGGCAGCCCAGGACATCCACATCCGGCTTCGTCAGCTGCGACTAGCCACCCGGACAGCTGATGAAACAGAGTATTTCTGTCTGTAATAAAAGCCTTTTGCGGGGAAAAACTAATTCTGATTGGCTGGGCCTGGCTCCCCAGTGTGTGGGCCTGGCTCCCAAATGGTTGAACCTATGCCCTCTCAGRCCYACCCATGGCTRTGCCCCTGCCCAGTCACGTGAAATCCATAGATTAGGGCCTAATGAATTTATTTCAATTGACTGATTTACTTATATGAACTATAATTCAGTAACATTGTTGAAATTGTTGCATATTACATTTATATTTTTGTTTAGTACAGTAACTGTAACAAATTACATTTAGAAAGTAACCTAGACAACCATGCAGAGAGGCATGTTTGTTCTACATAGTGTATTTCTATCTAAACGTGGCCCTTTGTAGCTCAGTTGGTAAAGCATGGCCCTTGTAATGCCAGGGTAGTGGGTTTGATTCATGGGACCACCCATATGTAAAATGTATGCATGCATGACTGTAAGTCTCTTTGGATAAAAGACATACTGTATATATTATAAAACTTTGCATCCTGCTGGACGAACCCAGGGTGAAGGCTAGGGAGGAATGCCTTGGGTCAGATATTGGCTAAGGGTCCATTTGGACCACTGGTTTATCTTGTCATTATTAAAATGTTAAACCTTATTTTACTGTTGGTGTATGATGAATGTATGTATGATGTTGATTGTAATGTTTTGAAGGGTCTATGCATTCTGCTTTGCATCTCAGTCCACATTTTATACCATATAAAAACTTGACAACGAATGTGTAGACATGCTATTTATTGGAAAATATGTTGTCTGTTATAAAATAATAACATGTCTACACTTTTCAGTGTGTTGTTCTTTCTCTCCCCACTGTCTCTAGCTCACTCCCCCCACTGTCTCTAGCTCACTCATAATTCTATTTCTATGGGCTCACTCATTACTGATGAGGTTTGTCTTTTCTCAGATTCCATACTTGGATATTGGTTACCTAGCAACGAGTTAAACAAACAACCTTTTTCTACTAGATAGCACAGCCACAAAGTTAAAATTGGCTATATCGTAAATATATATATAYATTGCCTTTTGGTCTTAATTTTAGATTAGGGTTAGTGATACGGTTATCAGTGTGGTTAAGGTTAGGTTTAAAATCAGATTTTAAGAAGAGAAATG
Source organism: Salvelinus sp. IW2-2015 (assembly GCF_002910315.2). NCBI lineage: Eukaryota > Metazoa > Chordata > Actinopteri > Salmoniformes > Salmonidae > Salvelinus > Salvelinus sp. IW2-2015. Next base: position 238,523 of record NW_019942925.1, on the reverse strand, counting down.
GTAGAAATGGGCGGGGTTTATGACTTTGTGTCTATGGTAACTACTGACGACCATTGTGGGAAGCTAGCTAGCTAACGATACAGGCTAGCTGCAAATCGAAGTGCAAAGTTGTCCGATGAAGGACCAGTATACAGAATGGACAAAGAATTAAACGAAGAAATATTGCAAGACTTGTTTGCCTGGATAGACAAAATACCACTGTCCAGACCTAAGAGGAATATAACAAGAGACTTCAGCGACGGAGGTAGGGTATCTAAATGAACGACGTCGTTAGAGAGGGGGAGACCCAGTACGTTAACAGGAAATKAATCTGCTCTGGATTTTACTCTGATCTCTAGTTCAATGATGGAAGGCAGATGTAGCTGGGAGGTATGGGAGGATTCTACATGGGGTAGTGATCACTCCCCAATCAAGTGTACTGTAAGATACAGCAGGAAATGGGATGAGGAGATATTTTTCAAATTATATTTTCAAGAGTTGAGGGCTGTTGCAGGTGAATTCAAATCAAATTGTATTTGTCACATGCCACTGAATACAACAGGTGTAGACCTTACAGTGAAATACTTACAAGCCCATAACCAACAATGCTTTAATAAGTTGGAAGTACATTTTTTAAAAGTGTTTTTTTATTCAAAAATTGTTTTTGAATAAAAATGACAAATAATTAAACAGCAGCAGTAAAATAACAAGCGAGGCTATATACAGGGGGTACCGGTACAGTCAATGTGCGGGGGCACCGGTTAGTTGAGGTAATTGTGGTAATATGTACATGTAGGTAGAGTTAAAGTGACTATGCATAGATTATAAACAGAGTTGCAGCAGCGTAAAAGAGGGGTCTGGGTAGCCCTTTGATAAGCTGTTCAGGAGTCTTTTGGCTTGGGGTAGAAGCTGTTAAGGAGCCTTTTGGACCTCGACTTGGCACTTCGGTACCGCTTGCCGTACGGTAGCAGAAAGAACACTCTATGACTAGGGTGGCTGGAGTCTTTGACAGTTTCCTCTGACACCGTCTGATATAGAGGTCCTGGATGGCAGGAAGCTTGGCCCCAGTGATGTACTGGGCCGTACGCACTACCCTTTGTAGTGCCTTGCGGTCGGAGGCAGAGCAGTTGCCATACCAGGCAGTGATGCAACCAGTCAGATGCTCTCGATGGTGCAGCTGTAGAACCTTTTGAGGAACTGGGGACCCATGCCAAATCTTTTCAGTTTTCTGATGGGGATTAGGCTTTTTCTCTTTACGACTGTCTTAGTGTGTTTGGACCATGATAGTTTGTTGGTGATGTGGACACCAAGGAACTTGAAGCTCTCAACTTGTTCCACTACAGCCCCGTCGATGAGAATTGGGGTGTGCTCGGTCCTCCTTTTCCTGTAGTCCACAATAGAATTCAGTGCAGATATAGAAACAGTGATTGATGTAGTAAGAGGAGCAATAGTAGGGGCTGCAAGGCAGGTGATGGGTACAGGTGGGAGAAGGAGGAATGCAGTTCCCTGGTGGACTGAAGAGTGCAGAGAAGGAAGCTGTGAGTAGGAACGGTGCTTTAAGGATGTTTAAAGGGTCCTATAACTACCAGCACCTGATACAGTATAAACAAGCCTAAGCTGTAGTAAGTAGGACCATTAGGACAGTCAAGAGGGAGTATTGGCGTTGGTTTTGTGGAAACATAGGCAGGACTACTCCTCTGGGAGTGGTATGGGGGATGATTAAGAGGATGAGTGGSGTCAGACGAGAATGGGATCTCCCTGTGCTGAAATGTGGGGAGACTGTTGCAGTGAAAGACATGGAGAATGTATAGATGTTAGCCCAGGCGTTTGTGAAGGTGCACAGTTTGGTTCCGCTTTAAATGATGTTCAGCTTATAAAGGCTTCATAAAGCCTTCACAATGCCTTCATAAGCACTACATAAATGTGTTACAAAGCATCTATAACTGTATGTCATGCTTTATAAAGGATTCATAAATGTGGCATAACTGTGTCACATAATCACCAATATGACATAACCCACTATGTCAAATATGATATAGTCATGTGCTTTATAAAGGGTGAAATGTTGTGCTGAAGGATGGCATACGCTCTAAAGTGATGTCATGTTAGTCACATTACACCTAATATTGTTCCCAGACACTTCTGCCCAAATGCACGGAAGGTCTGGTGGACCAATGCATCAAACTTGGCCATCATTAGTTAGGGTAAGGTTTAAAATCACATTTTAAGAAGATAAATTGTGGAAATGGGAGGGTTTGAAATAATTACGAATTGTTGAGTGTGTTAAGTAGTGACGGTAACAAATACTTTACTCAGTAAGGTCACTCCTATAGAATTCTATGGGCAACTTTGAATGGTTGATATTCCAAGCTTATATGTGCTGTGTGTGCAATAGCCTGGGGACAACGTTATCCCAGAAAACACTTACCTTGATAAAAGCCCCTAACCTAAAGAAATTGAAAGTGTCTTTCTTCTGGAACCAAGTTACATGTTCCTCAGTACACAAACATGCACACAACAAAAACGAGCCATACCGCACAGTGCTGGGCCAGGTTAGGTCTTTGCCACATTCACCCACTCCCCCTCTGAAAGATCAGCCACAAAATGTTGGCATCAYTGTAACAGGTTGTAATCAAGCCCTGGTGCAGTGGGTTCAGGTTGGACGACTCCAAGTTATTTTGGTTCTGACACACAAAAACGCTTTGCGGGTCCATCAATCAATTTAAATACCTTTCACACCTTACAGTAACCTTCATATTTTACCTTTATTTAACTAGGCAAGTCAGTTAAGAACAAATTCTTATTTACAATGACGGCCTAGGAACAGTGGGTTAACTGCCTTGTTCAGGGGCAGAACAACAGATTTTTACCTTGTCAGCTCGGGGATTCGATCTAGCAACCTTTCAGTTACTGGCCCAACACTCTAACCACCTGCCGCCCCTTCATAAATCGGCAGAACGTTAGTAACCTATTTATTGACACTTTATGTATTGTCCTGTAATACGTACAGTGGTTTGTGAAAGTATTCCCCTTGGCATTTTTCCTATTTTGTTGCCTTACAACCTGGAATTATTTTTTTATTTTTTTTAATAGGTTTGTATCATTTGATTTACACAACATGCCTACCACTTTGAAGATTAAAAATATATATTTTTGTGAAACAAACAAGAAATAAGACAAAAAATAAGCTTGGCACATTTAGCCACTGGTATTTTTGCCCATTCTTCAAGGCAAAACTGTTTCAGCTCCTTCAAGTTGGATGAGTTCTGCTTGTGTGCAGCAATCTTTACCACAGTTTTTACCACAGATTCTCAATTGGATTGAGGTCTGGGCTTTGACTAAGCCATTCCAAGACATTTAAATGTTTCCCCTTAAACTTTTGAGTGTTGCTTTAGCAGTATGCTTAGGGTCATTGTCCTGCTGGAAGGTGAACCTCCGTCCCAGTCTCAAATCTCTGGAAGACTGAAAACAGGTTTCCCTCAAGAATTTCCCTGTATTTAGCACCATGCATTATTCTTTCAAGTCTGACCAGTTTCTCAGTCCCTGCCGATGAAAAAAATCTAGGGGTGATGAGAGGTGTTGGGTTTGCACCAGACATAGCGTATTCCTTGATGGCCAAAAAGCTAAATTTTAGTCTCATCTGACCAGAGTACCTTCTTCCATATGTTTGGGGAGTCTTCCACATGCTTTTTGGCGAACACCAAACGTGTTTGCTTATTTTTTCTTTAAGCAATGGCTTTTTTCTGGCCACTCTTCTGTAAAGCCCAGCTCTGTGGAGTGTACGGCTTAAAGTGGTCCTATGGACAGATACTCCAATCTCCGCTGTGGAGCTTTGCAGCTCCTTCAGGGTTATCTTTGGTCTCTTTGTTGCCTCTCTGATTAATGCCCTCCTTGCCTGGTCCGTGAGTTTTGGTGGGTGGCCCACTCTTAGCAGGTTTGTTGTGGTGCCATATTCTTTCCATTTTTTAATAATGGATTGAATGGTGCTCCGTGGGATGTTCAAAGTTTCTGATCTTTTTTATAACCCAACCCTGATCTGTACTTCTCCTCAACTTTGTCCCTCACCTGTTTGGAGAGCTCCTTGGTCTTCATGGTGCCGCTTGCTTGGTGGTGTCCCTTGCTTAGTGGTGTTGCAGACTCTGGGGGCTTTCAGAACAGGTGTATATATACTGAGATCATGTGACAGATCATGTGACACTTAGATTGCACACAGGTGGACTATATTTAACTAATTATGTGACTTGTGAAGGTAATTGGTTGCATCAGATCTTATTTAGGGGCTTCATAGCAAAGGGAGTGAATACATATGCACGCATCACTTTTCCGTTTTAAATTTTTTGAAACAAGTAATTTTTTTCACTTCACCAATTTGGACTATTTTGTGTATGTCCATTACATGTAATCCAAATAAAAATACATTTMAATTACAGGTTGTACTGCAACAAAATAGGAAAAACGCCAAGGGGGATGAATACTTTTGCAAGCAGCTGTAGTTTGAAGTGAGACAACTTTGGTCATTCATAACACATCCATAAAGACTCTATATTGCCTCTCTTCCTGCTGGAGGTACTGCATGTTGGTTCCAACATTAAAGTAACAACAAAGGAAGTTAGCAGCTCTGTTAGGAAAAGCCTTTGTCACACCTGGATAARGGCATTTCTGTGCCGCACCAGAAACTCTAAATGGGAAGATGGGGAAACTCCATTCAATTCATATTACTAGTTTCCTCTGGGACACACAAGGCTCAACAGTACATTAAAATTGGTTGGAAAATGTCTGACCCGGAGGTGTGATCATGAGGAGATGGAGACCGTGGAACACATGTTATTTCAGTGCCAATGTAATATTTAATTATGTATTTAGTTTCCTTCATTTCCTTGAGGAGATGAGAATAATGGATAGGAGCTAGACCTTCCCTGTTTCTGGTCCACACTCCAGTCCAGTTGGTGGTGGTAAAGCATCTTAAAGTTGGTTGCAAATTGCTATATAAAAACCACAGAAGAAGAAGTAGCAGCAGCGGAGCGAGGTGGAGGCGGGGTGTGGCTAACAATAATTTATTCTAGGCCTAGGGTAGCGTTTCCTAAACTCGGTCCTCTGGACCCCAAGGGGTGCATGTTTTTGTTTTTGCCCTAACACTACACAGCTGATTCAAATGATCAAAGCTTGATCATTAGTTGATTATTTGAATCAGCTGTGTAGTGCTAGGGCAAGAAAACAATACATGCACCCCTTGAGGTTCTGAGGACAGAGGGAAACCCTGGCCTAGGGGCTAACTTAGGTACTTGAGTTAACCAACAGCTTTGGTGCTGATCATTTATAAATGATTCATCTATTATAATTAAATGATTTATTCAATGTTTAAATGAATAACTTTTCTTTCTGTTTCATTGAGCACTGTCCTGTGGTTGTCAACTAAGAAAAGTTAGTCCAGACTGAAACATGTCATAGCAGTGTTGTTTATATCGGCCCTTGTTCCAGTGATGGCTGCTGAGGTCGTCAAGTATTTCTTCCCCAAACTGGTGGAGCTTCACAACTACACCCCAGCCAACTCTATACAGCAAAAACTCAGCAACTGGGGCACTCTCAACAGGCAAGTGTGTGCGTGTGTGTCAATGTACTGAACAGGTTCCTCTGGGAATCGTAGAGAATTTGATGCTGTATTCTACTTCTAAGCAACTACACAGGGCCGTGAGAACTCCTACTCACTGACCACTGGGTTGGACCTCAGCCATTTTGGAGCCAGCTATATACAGTTGAAGTCGGAAGTTTACATACTCTTAGGTTGGAGTCACTCGTTTTTTATTTTTTTGTTAACAAACTATAGTTTTGGCAAGTCGGTTAGGACATCTACTTTGTGCATGACACAAGTCATTTTTCCAACAATTGTTTACAGACAGATTATTTCACTTTTAATTCACTGTATCACAATTCCAGTGGGTCAGAAGTTTACATACACTAAGTTGACTGTGCTTTTAAACAGCTTGGATAATTCCAGTTCAGGAAATGATGCCATGGCTTTAGAAGCTTCTGATAGGCTAATTGACATAATTTGAGTCATTTGGAGGTGTACCTGTGGATGTATTTCAAGGCCTACCTTCAAACTCAGTGCCTCTTTGCTTGACATCATGGAAAATCAAAAGAAATCAGCCAAGACCCCAAAGCAACAAAAATTGTAGACCTTCAGTCTGGTTCATCCTTGGGAGCAATTTCCAAATGCCTGAAGGTACCACGTTCATCTGTACAAACAATAGTACGCAAGTATAAACACATGGGACCACTCAGCCGTCATACCGCTCAGGAAGGAGGCGTGTTTGTCTCCTAGAGATGAACGTACTTTGGTGCGAAAAGTGCAAATAAATCCCAGAACAACAGCAAAGGACCTTGTGAAGATGCTGGAGGAACAGGTTCAAAGATATCTATATCCACAGTAAAATGAGTCCTATATCGACATAACCTGAAAGGCCGCTCAGCAAGAATAGAAGCCACTGCTCCAAAACCGCCATAAAAAATCCAGACTACGGTTTGCAAATGCACATGGGGACAAAGATTTGGAGAAATGTCCTCTGGTCTGATGAAACAAAATTGAACTGTTTGGCCATAATGACCATTGTTATGTTTGGAGGAAAAGGGGCGGCTTACAAGCTGAATAACACCATCCAACGGTGAAGCATGGGGGTGGCAGCATCATGTTGTGGGGATGCTTTGCTGCAGGAAGGACTGGTGCATTTCACAAAATGGATGGCATCATGAGGCAGGAAAATTATATGGATATATTGAAGCAACATCTCAAGACATCAGTCGGAAGTTAAAGCTTGGTCGCAAATGGGTCTTCCAAATGGACAATGACCCAAGCATACTTCCAAGTTGTGGCTTAAAGACAACAAGAGTCAAGTTTATTGGAGTCGCCATCACAAAGCCCTGACCTCAATCCCATAAGAAATTGTGGGCAGTACCCGAAACGTTTGACCCAAGTTAAAACAATTTAAAGGCAATGCTACCAAATACTAATTGAGTGTATGTAAACTTCTGACCCACTGGGAATGTGATGAAAGAAATAAAAGCTGAAATAAATCATTCTCTCTCCTATTATTTCTGACATTTCACATTCTTAAAATAAAGTGGTGATCTAACTGACCTAAGACAGGGCATTTTTTTAAGTGTCAGGAATTGTGAAAAAATGAGTTAAATGTATTTGGCTAAGGTGTATGTAAACTTCCGACTTCCGATCCATAACATAGCGCTAATTGCACACATTAACATATGTTTCCTCTACTCTCGGCGCCGGGGGGGGGGGGGGGGGGGGGTTTCCCTAGCTACAGATCTAGGTACAGCTCCCCCTCCCAATCTAACCTTAACCATTAGTGGGAGAATGCAAAACTGACCAAAATCAGCGTGTTTCCATGTTGACAGGAAGGTGTTCTCCAAGCTGAACTTGATCCCAGAGGAGACAGTGAAGAGGATAGTGGTGAGCACTGCTGGAGTAATAGAGCCTGTCCTGTGTTTGCTCCGAGAAAGGATTGACGACAAGAGACAGCAATGCACTGACGACACACTACTGGTGTGTGTGTGTGTGTGTGTGTGTGTGTGTGTGTGTGTGTGTGAGACCATCTAACATTCGATCAAACAACCTTTGCTGATCAAACATTCCATTCTCATCATGCACACATCCAGTCCCTGTTCCTAGGGTAGAGCATAGAACAGAGGTGTAAAATAAAAACACACTAACTATTCTTCTGTCTCCTAGGATGTGGAATACTACAACAACAGGAACCAAGAGAAACCTCTCACAGGTACAGAAACCTGACCCCTGACCTAACCCCTGACTCAGGCCCTGTGTACAGAGCTGTTGGTTCTCTCTCTGCAGTGAAGACAAACTTATACACAGTTATACATAGGGTGACTCTTCTGCTGACCCAGATCTACTCAGCACCTTCAGTTAGCTGGTAGTTAGAGGAGGTGACTGAGTCAGAACTTGGTCAGCTGCACACACACAGAGACAAAGACAGACAGACACACACACACACACACACACACACACACACAAAAGTGGGTCAGGAGCCGCTGCGGTCAGTAATGACCTTTAAAGGGCTGAGAATGTATGGGAGCATCCAACAACAACATCACTGTCTCCATTAGAAGTAGCCATGTAACTCTGTCTGTTGTCTGTAAGCAAACCCTAACCCCCCCAGACCTCCCATTCAGTCCATAGGATGCCCAGGCTGTGTCCTCTCAGCCCAAAGCCAGTAGTCTCACGGTTCTATCTACCTTCTCCTGCTGACGTACAGATAGACACACGGATAGAGAGGCATCCTTCGGACGGGCAGACAGACAGACAAGATAGACAGATTAGATGTTGTGGTGCAAATGTAACATCACTCAGTGGATTGTCTCTGTTTCTCCATCTTCTCTGTCCCTCAGAGCCACCTCCCAACGACGCCCAGAAGAAACCAGGACTGGGGAAGAAGGAGGAGAGGGCACACGTGCACCAACACACAGACAAGACTAGGTACTACTARCACTCACGGTGTGTCAGTCTTTAAATGTAATGGATGTGTTCCAGGTCATCCCACCGTAGTCATGCTGCACAGATGATCAGACCTCAAACATCCTGGAGGAGGAACCATATTCATTTGTTATATTAATCCTCTGAGATGTGCAGCACAACAGCAAACAATAGTGTACAATCTGGACTTTTCTATAATGTGTGTGTGTAGCACTGTGCTAGGTTCTCAGGTGGACCCAACCATCCGTCTTGTGCTGGAGGAGAAGGAGCAAGCTCTACTTGCCCTACAGGAGACTGTGGAGGTACACACACACACACACACACACACACACACTCCTTTGGCGGCAGGGTTACAGGTGTAATCTGGCCTCTTGAGTGACACTTTCTGACTGTAGTGTAGAGGAAGTGGGAGTGTGTCACTATCCGTCAGCAGATATGTCTCCTGTGTGGTTGTGTGTGGTGTGTGTGTGTGTGTGTGTGTGTGTGTGTGTGTGTGTGTGTGTGTGTGTGTGTGTAAGCATGTGAGTCGGTGAGGCTTTTCAGGCAGACATCAGCTGTGGGTTTCCACTAATGTCTTTTTATCATGACTGTGTTAAAAATGGTCAGCAAGATCACTGCATTGTCACATCCGTTCTTTGATAGGAGATAGTTAGTGTGTGTGAATTCAAATACATTGTTTACACTGAGGTGTGTGTGTGTGTAGATCCTGCAGATCAAGGTGAACAGACTGGAACACCTGGTTCAGCTAAAGGACATGAGACTTGAAGACCTGACACGCCATCTGGAGAGATACAAGGCCAGATCTAACGTGCCTTGATACATACCGAAGCGGACACACACAGAAACACACACTTAACTCTCAGACACAACTAGAAACAACAAACACACCTCTCCTTTTTCTAAATAAAATTTTTTCTAACAAGAAATGCTTGTTTTTCTATCAGCCTGTACTTTTCTATAAGCTAGCACTGAATGTTTTGTGAAGCATTTGTTAAATAGTTGAATGTATTCGATCATAACGGATGATATTGTATTGAGAATGTGYGTGTTTTCCATCTATAATGTGCTAGATTGAGTGGACTGCTAGACCATAGTGTCTATAAGGTTTGTTGTGTGGATCTGATGTGTGTCTATTGCTGTGCCTTTTATAACAGCCATGTGACCACTAACCTCTGAAGCTGCCTAAGTAAAACACTGACACTAAATCTGTCTAGTCTCTTTTCTGATCCGTGCGTATATGCTGTGTTAACAGGAGAGAGGAGAGGAGATAGGAGACGAGAGGGGAAATAAAGTAGAGGACATGACGGGGAAACTAAACTCTATTACTCAGTCGTCTGACATGTCCAAATGTCTCATGTGGATTTAAAAATCTGATTAAATTCTCACTCAATTTAATGGGTCAAATCTGACAGCCGTTTTTAGCGCAGGAGATAAGTTATTTCATCAGAACATCTACCCACATCCAGCCCTAACCACAGCCGCACACACAAATTGTATCTGCTCTAGCAGTTGAGCCTGGGGAAGAGGTTAGTGTGGTTTTGTGACTGGGCTCTCGTAGGGTTATTCGTGATTCTTTGAAACTCGGGTTTATTCTAATGATGAGCAACAATCTAAAACCGGAGAAGTGGTTGATGTGCTCCTGTAACATGCAGGGAGATGAGTGTAGGAGAGCCAGTAATCTCGCTCCTACCAAAGGCTAATGCTGGGAATAAGGTTAGGGGAGTCAGTAGCATTGACCATCTTCATTGTCATATAACTAACAAACTTATTCCTAGTTTAATTTTAGAGGGAGGGGAGGCAACATTGCTCAGGTTCACTGTGCTGAATAACCTAGTGAGTATACAGGGTATTTTTAAATAAATRAAACTGAAATTGTTACCATTGTTCACACCTTGAGAAATGTATCACATCATGTGTGTTCAGGGCTTACAACCACATCCGTTTGTTTAAAGGAGGGAAACAAATCCACATGTAAATGTTATTCACACTACATATAGCATATATGCTTGGCCTTGAACTGTGGGGGGAAGAGAGACTTCAGAGGGGTTACTCCTTCCTTCCAGTAAGAATCTTGTGCTATGACTGAGTGTGTGATAATATATCATTTTATAATATGTCATTTTATTGGGTTACTTTTTATTTTATTTTGTACTTTAGTTTATTTAGTCAATATTTTCTTAACTATTTCTTGAACTGCATTGTTGGTTAAGGGCTTGTAAGTAAGCATTTCACAGTCAGGTCTACACCTGTTGTATTCGGCGCATGTGACAAATTCAGCGCATGTGACCGACAGAATCGAGCCGGTTGGTCACAAATGTGGAAAAAGTAGCTGTTATTGGCAGAGAGGTTTGTAGCTCTCTTTCTTATTGRCCTATTAACTGTCACCGGGCAGTCTAAAACTCCATTCCACCAAAACAGGCTGAAATTTCAGGCGGRCTTTTCACACAGTTCCTACACTAAAAGGGCATTATCAAAATGTTCACAATTYCATGCTATTTYTCCAACCTCGTAGTGTGTAAATATATAYAAAACACAGGAAAATCAGGTTTTTGACAAGCACAGACCAGTAGGTTTGTCGAGCGTCTGCCAGCCGAGAGTACTTAGCACCTCTGAACAGAGTGCCAGACGTAATTTGCAAACATACTGTGCAGACCAACAATCAGTCTGGTGAGAAGAGGATTAGGGAGAAGGGTCTGTACACACACACCTAACTCTGAGATAGAAACACACAACTCACTCTGGCAATCAAGAATTTTGCTGGTGCCGTTAACGCAAAACATGAAAGCAGAATGGCCGGCTGTGTGTGGGAAGTGGGGAGCAGTAAGCAAACGAAGGTCATCCACCCCACCATACACACAAACACACACCCTAACCATGACCCTAACCCATGTCCTTCCTTCCTCTCTAAACAGCTGATGGTCCAACAGTGCAGAAGACTTACGAGTAGTGAGCTGGATACGTGCGTGTGCGTGTGTGTGTGTGGTCGTCAGATTCTTAAGCCTTGTTCACACTGCAGACCTTGATACTCAAATCAGTTTTGTTTTCAAATCCGTTTTGGAATACTGACTGTCTATACAGTAAGTTACAAGTGACCAAATCAGATTTGTGTATGTTCAGACAGCATCCTTTGCTGACATGGCTATGCTAGTTGTCATAGTAACGACGGGTGTGTGCGCAGTGGTAGACTGATTGGTGGTTCTCCTGCTTCCTATCACTCAGAAGTTATGTAGCAAGCTAAGATGACAACAATGCATGCTATGGACGTTTCCCAGTTGCTTTGAATGTTCAAAATCATAGTGTCAGAACCCTTTTTAAGCCTCAAAGGATAAGATGAGTTTCAAAATAAGCCCTTTTTTTAAACTAGCTAGCTAGGTAGCTGTTTAAGCTTTCTAGCACATTCACCATTTTTTTGTGTTCTGGTCAAGCTACCACATATTCTTGTCAAACTGTCAACAGATTAATAACAATACTATTCCATGTGCTTTTTGGCTGTTCAGATTGCAGGAAAAAGAACAGAATCGGATTTGCAATAAACAATTATTTGAGTCATTTCAAACTGCCTGAGGCTTTTTGACAGATTTTCTTCATCGTCCCAGTGTTTAGATTCTGCCATCTCTAGCATTCAGTCTCAAGAAAAAGGTGTCTTATTTTGGTTGAGATCTAATTAAACTACTGACCAGTTATCTAAATGCTACTCAATTAATAGACACCGATCTAAACATGTGCATAGTGTTTTGGGCCATGCACCCATTGGATATAAGTCACTAGAACCATTATAATGATACAAATTTGAGTTKTTTTTTTTTCAGCAGGGCTTGCATGATTCAGCTTAACACAGTTGGCAAACAACAGCTGGCAGAGCGCACCAAAAGGTGTTCATACTGTACCCAGTCAACACGCTGAACTCGGGCCTATTCCAATTGAGACTAGGGGACTCCAATGGACTCGGACTCGGGGGGCTTCATCCGGGCCGAGTCTTCCCGAGTCAGTAAAATGAGTCCGGCAGAATCATATCCCYCTGGGCCACGGCTAATGGTACTCAGGCCGAGTCCACTTCAGCTTATCTGGCCTGATTCACTTTTTCAGGAGTAGGGCCATTTGAGGTTTTTATTCGGCAGGTGATGAAATACCTATTTTAAAAAGAAATGTGATATATTTAACCTCCAAGTCATCGAATTTGCTAGGTCATTACAAGCAAAAMATGGCCTACAGCTATCAGAGAGGGTCCCTAATTTACAGAATCTCTGATGCTATTAATGTTTTGGCTTTTATTACCCAGTCAGCAAAATTACTCCGGTGCAGCTGTGGGCCACATACTTTGTTTTTCTGGCCCAGTATACGCCTGGGTCCTCGGCCCAAAGCTGATGTACATATTGCATCACCATCAGATGCACAGATCTGGCCCACACACTGCAGACCGATCAAATTAGAAAGGTGTGGCCTAGCTCTGGCCCACATACTGTAAAATGATTAAATCTAAAAGATGTGGCCCGATCTGGGCCATATAGTGCAAAATAATTGTAAAATAAAAAGGTTTGGCCAAAGTTACAACATAGTGTGGTCAAAAACGTAGTAACTTAGTTATAGTCACAATCTGGTTACCTATAGCTACAAACATAGTTATGTTTTTGTGTTTTTACATATTTATGAACTTATTTCCAGATATCTTCGGAACTTCCCACAATGCACAATTTCTCAACGTCATATGGAGAACTGGATACATTGCTAGTTCCAGCTGGCTATCATGCTAGCATGTCATTACATTCCAAACCAATTTTTGGCACTGGTGAGCTATTATGTACCATGAAGAAGAGACCATGTAGCTAAATTCATGCGAAATCCTGCATCTGAATCCGATGGTCCTGTTGGCCAATGTCATTGCATTGCATACCAAAAGTTGTCCGCCAAAATTTGAGCACCAAAATTTGTCCACCAAATATGTCCACCCAATTAATCTGCCAAAAGTGGGCTGGCTAGCTAGTTAGGTCAATTGGCAGGCTAGCTAGCTAATTATTTTAGCCAGTTAGGTAATAACCAAAGCCATCTAGATAATATAAAACATTATTAGAGATATAAGAAATATGATATAATATTGCTTGTATGATGTGATAAATGACAGGTAGTCTTTATAAATACATTATGCGTTAGGCTGATATATTAGTCTGTGAGATAAGATATACTTTATTGATCCCCCAAGGAGAAGAAATGGCCTAAGCCTAAAAAAAAACATTCACATGAACATAAATAAGACCATAATAAATAATAAATGTACTTTGTATAGTGCTTTTCATGACAATTTCCAGCGAGACTATTCAAGCCATCGACTCACTGATGGTTGAAGACGATGGGCGATCGGCAAATCCAGTCTGGAATCATCCACATCGCTCTAATCACAGTCAGAAGAAACTTGAGTGGACTTATGGAAAGGCTCTGTAAGACATATTATGTATTTGTTTATTTATTTAACCTTTATCTAACTAGGCAAGTCAGTTAAGAACAAATTCTTACTTACGATGACGGCCTACCACGGCCAAACCCTAACCCGGCCACGTTGGGCCAATTGTGCATCGCCCTATGGGACTCCCAATCACGGCCGGTTGTGATACAGCCTGGAATCAAACCAGGGTTTGCAGTAATGCCTCTAGCACTGGGATGCAGTGCCTTAGACCACTGCGCCATTCGGGAGCCCAGGTGGCGACAGCTAGTCTTACTGGGGTTCGACTCATAAGGAAAAAGACATTACAGACAAAATAATTTACAATTTACATACATACATACCGTTCAAAAGTTTGGGGTCACTTAGAAATGTCCTTGTTTTCCATGAAAATGAATAGGAAATATAGTCAAGACGTTGACAAGGATATATTTGCAGCAATTACAGCCTTGCAGACCGTTGACATTCTAGTTGTCAATTTGTTGAGGTAATCTGAAGAGATTTCACTCCATGCTTCCTGAAGCACCTCCCACAAGTTGAATTGGCTTGATGGGCACTTCTTACGTACCATACGGTCAAGCTGCTCCCACAACAGCTCAATAGGGTTGAGATCCGGTGACTGTGCTGGCCACTCCATTATAGACAGAATACCAGCTGACTCCTTCTTCCCTAAATAGTTCTTGCAAAGTTTGGAGCTGTGCTTTGGGTCATTGTCCTGTTGTAGGAGAAAATTGGCTCAAATTAAGCGCTGTCCACAGGGTATGGCATGGCGTTGCAAAATRGAGTGATAAAAAATGTCCTTCCTTTATCAAGATCCCTTTTACCCTGTACAAATCTCCCACTTCACTTCCACCAAGCACCCCCAGACCATCACATTGCCGCCACCATGCTTAACAGATGGCGTCAAGCACTCCTCCAGCATCTTTCATTTTTTCTGAGTCTCATGAATGTTCTTCTTTGTGATCTGAACACCTCAAACTTAGATTCGTCTGTCCTTAACACTTTTTTCAAATATTCCTCTGTCCAGTGTCGGTGTCCTTTTGCCCGTCTTAATCTTTTATTTTTATTAGCCAGTCTGAGATATGGCTTTTTTCTTTGCAACTCTGCCTAGAAGGCCTCCCGGCGTCGCCTCTTCACTGTTGACGTTGAGACTGGCGTTTTGTGGGTACTATTTTGTGGGTACTATTTAATGAAGCTGCCAGTTAATCCATTTTAGAATAAGGCTGTAACGTAASAAAATGTAGAAATAGTCAAGGGGTCTGAATACTTTCYGAAGGCACCCTAGTCATAGACTGTTCACTCTGCTACCGCAAGGCAAGCGGTACCGAAGCGCCAAGTSTAGGTCCAAGAGGCTTYTAAACAGCTTCTACCGCCAAGCCATAAGACTCCTGAACACCTAATCAAATTGCTACCCAGACTATTTGCATTGCCTCCCCCCTCTTTTACACCGCTGCTACTCTCTGTTGTTATCATCTATGCATAGTCACTTTAATAACTCTACCCACATGTACATATTACCTCAACTAACCGGTGCCCCCGCACATTGACTCTCTACCGGTACCCCCCCTGTATATAGCCCGCTATTGTTATTTACTGCTGCTCTTTAATTATTTGTTTTTGTTATCTCTGACTTTTTAAAAAACTATTTTTTGGGGGGGGTCAAGAGTGTCCCCCCCCTTTGAAGAGGGGGATGACCGCAGCTGCTTTCCAATCTTTGGGAATCTCAGACGACACGAAAGAGAGGTTGAACAGGCTAGTAATAGGGGTTGCAACAATTTCGGCAGATCATTTTAGAAAGAAAGGGTCCAGATTGTCTAGCCCGGCTGATTTTTAGGGGTCCAGACTTTGCAGCTCTTTCAGAACATCAGCTGACTGGATTTGGGAGAAGGATAAATGGGGAAGGCTTGGGCGAGTTGCTGTGGGGGGTGCAGTGCTGTTGACCGTATTACACAAGATACAAAATTCACAAATTCTACAGAACAATGGCAGAGTCATGTCTTAATGACTAACAATTACTCAATAATCCATGGCTTTTGGGAATGCTATAAAGTCCAAAGGTTATGGACGGAGTTAGAAGTATTACAATGTAAATGTACTTTTAATCCGTCTGTCTGCATATTTCAAGGCATGGCTTATGAGGGTGCAGTGACTAGGGCTTTGGTGGTCATAAAAAAAATTCAGCCGGTGATTGTCAAGCAAATAACTGTCAGTTTCATGGTAATTGACCGTAATTAGCATCAACACGTTTAGCATCTCCTGGCTTCCACCTCATAGCCTACAAGCCACTGATGCAGACCCTTGGAACATCCAAAAGAAAGGAGGTCCAAGGCACTCTTCATATAATTAATTAAAATGCCTTTATTTGTATGGCATGTTCAACGGAAAGAAAGTTTTAAAACTCTGACGCGTTTCAGCTGCATGGCCTTCGTCAGGGAGTTTTTAACGTAGGCTATGCAGCCGAAATGCGTCAGAGTTTTTAAACTTTGTTTCCATTGAGTATGCCATACAAATAAATGTATTTTAATTAATTATATGAAGAGTGCCTTGATCCTCCTTTCTTTTTGATTTATTAGACATTTTATTAGACACTTGTCCTTATATTAGGCCCTGATATGGCTATGCCATATGGCTGTGGGCTACACTAGTTCATTTAGCTGACAAGATTTGCTTAGAATTCCGTGGCATTCTTTTTAAATTATTTTATAGTATGAAGAATACAATTGAAGATATCTTAATAAAATAGAAAGATTATTTTCTCCAAATGATTTCAAAGGAAGTGAGCACATGCGGCTATTCTGTGTTGAGTGGTTAACAAAGAAACTGGTCATATATGCTTAATTTAGAGTTATTTATGCAACTTTAGTTGTGATACAAACGTTGGGCTATATCTTTTGATTTTTAATACATTCTAAGGATGCATGATGGGACTCTAATGATAATTTGAAATGTTGCAAGCTGCACACACTTCATCATTCTCTCATTCACAATTTGACAAGCACTTGATAATTTTCTCACCAGGCCTCGTATTTCCGGCGGCATCCCCCTTGTGTGGCTGTAATGCCCCCTAAGAAATCCATGCCTTTTGCAGTCAAAGTGGCCATTGTGCCCTTGGGCTGAATATAATAGGCTAATTATAATTCACTTCTCCCGGCTGCTGTGCTCCGAAGCACCTCTCACTCACATGGCTCTCTCAGATGTAGCAAATGATCATCACGTGCTCCTTCTCACAGGCATTTCAGCTAAGAAGTAGGCTACAAGTGAATGAAGACAGACACATCGGGGACGCAACTGAGCACATCCCTCTTATTGAATTCCAGGAATTCAGGAAGGGTACCATATGAGGGAGGAGGATGTCTTCCATGTAACGCACAGCGTTGAGATTACCTGCAATGACAACAAGCTCAGTCCGATGATGCTGTGACACACCGCCCCAGACCATGACAGACCCTCACCTCCAAATCGATCCCGCTCCAGAGTACAGGCCTCTGTGTAACGCTCATTCCTTCAACGATAAATGGCAAATCCCGACCATCACCCCTGGTGAGACAAAACTGCGACTCGTCAGTGAAGAGCATTTTTGCCAGTCCTGTCTGGTCCAGCGACGGTGGGTTTGTGCCCATAGGTGATGTTGTCAGTGATGTCTGGTGAGTACCTGCCTTACAACAGGCCTACAAGCCCTCAAACCAGCCTCTCTCAACCTATTGCGGACAGTCTGAGCACTGATGGAGGGATTGTGCGTTCCTGGTGTAACTCGGGCAGTTGTTGCCATCCTGTACGCAGGTGTGATGTTAGGATGTACCAATCCTGTGCAGGTGTTGTTACACGTGGTCTGCGACTGCGAGGACGATCAGCTGTCCGTCTTGTCTCCCTGTAGCACTGTCTTAGGCTTCTCACAGTACAGACATTGCTATTTATTGCCCTGGCCACATCTGCAGTCCTCATGCCTCCTTGCAGCATGCCTAAGGCACGTTCACGCATATGAGCAGGGACCCTGGGATTCTTTCTTTTGGTGTTTTCAGAGTCAGTAGAAAGGCCTCTTTAGTGTCCTACGTTTTCATAACTGACCTTAATTGCCTACCGTCTGTAAGCTGTTAGTGTCTTAACGACCGTTTCACAGGTGCATGTTCATTAGTTGTTTATGGTTCATTGAACAAGCATGGGAAACAATGTTTAAACCCTTTACAATGAAGATCTTTGAAGTTATTTGGATTTTTACAAATTATCTTTGAAAGACATGGTCCTGAAAAAGGGACATTTCTTTTTTGCTGCGGTTGTTTATATGTATATATATATATATTTAGAGATCTGGCTGCGGACCACCTGCCAGGGCCATAGCTATGGATGAGGACACAGAGGTCCCGACCTCTGTAATAAATAAAATATAAAACTAATTTAGAGTGTTTTTGGAAAGTATTCACACCCCTTGACCTTTTCCAAATTTTGTTACTTACAGCCTTATTACATAAATTGATTTCCTCAATCTACCACATAACCCTATCAACAAAGCAAAAACAGGTTTTTAGAACTGTTTACAAATGTATTTAAAAAATGTAAATAAACTGAAATACCTTAATTACATAAGTATTCAGTATTCTTTTCAATCAAAATTGAGCTAAGGTGCATCTTGTTCCCATTGATCATCCTTGAGATGTTTCTACAAACTTGATTTAAGTCCACCTGTAGTTTTATTCAATTGACTGGACATGATTTGGAAAGAAACACACCTGTCTATATAAAAGGTCCCACAGTTGACAGTGCATGTCAGAGAAAAAAAACAAGCCATGAGGTCGAAGGAATTGTCCGTAGAGCTCAGAGACGACAGGATTGTGTCGAGGCACAGATCTGGGAAAGAAGCATTGAAGGTCCAAGAAAACAGTGGCCTCCAATTCTTAAATGGAAGACGTTTCCTGTCGTCTCTGAGCTCTACGGACAATTCCTTCGACCTCATGGCTTGTTTTTTTCCCCTCTGACATGCACTGTCAAGTGGGATTGTCTTGGCTGTGTGCTGACAGCGCTCCAGAGTTCCTCTGTGGAGATGGGAGAACGTTCCAGAAGACAACTATCTCTGCAGCACTCCACCAATCAGGCCTTTATGGTAGAGTGGCCAGACTCTACCTCCTCAGTATGGCACATGACAGCCACTTGGAGTTTGCCTTAAAAAGGCACCTAAAGGACTCAGACCATGAGAAACAAGATTCTCTGGTTCGATGAAACCAAGATCGAACTCTTTAGCCTGAATGCCAAGTGTCATGTCTGGTGGAAACATGGCACTATCCCTACGGTGAAGCATGGTGTTGGCAGCATGATACTGTGGGGATGTTTCACAGCGGCAGGGATTGGGAGACTAGTCAGGATCAAGGGAAAGATGAACGGAGCAAGTACAGAGTGTTCCTTGATGAAAACCTGCTCCAGAGCACTCAGGACCTCAGACTGGGGCTAAGGTTCACCTTCCAACAGGACAACGACCCTAAGCACACAGCCAAGACAATGCAGAAGTGGCTTCGGGATAAGTCTCTGAGTGGCAGCCAGAGCCCGGACTTTAACATCTCTGGAGAGACCTGAAAATAGCTGTGCAGCAACGCTCCCCATCCAACCTGACAGAGCTTGAGAGGATCTGTAGAGAAGAATGGGAGAAACTCCCCAAATACAGGTTGTCCAAGCTTGTAGCGTCATAACCAAAAGAAGATTTGAGGCTGTAATCACTGCCAAAGGTGCTTCAACAAAGTACTGAATAAAGGGTCTGAATACTTACGTAAATGTGATCTTTTTATATTTTAATACATTTGCAAAAATGTCTAAAAACCAGTTTTAGGCTTTGTCATTATGGGTATTGTTCATAGATTGATGGGGGGAAAACTATTAAATCCATTTTAGAATAAAGCTGTAACAAAGTGTGGAAAAAGTCAAGAGGTCTGAATACGTTCATAATGCACTGTAATTTATAAACGAAGCATTCGTGTTTAGTGAGTCCGCCAGATCAGAGGCAGTAGGGATACCTAGGGATGTTCTCTTGATAAGTGTATRAATTGGACAATTATCCTGTCCTGCTAAGCATTCAAAATGTAATGAGTACTATTGGGTGTCAGGGGAAATGTATGGAGTAAAAAGTACATTATTTTCTTWAGGAATTTAGTGAAGAAAGTGTTGTCAAAAATATAAATAGTAAAGTTCATATGCGCCAAAAACTACTTTAGTACTTAATTTTTTTTACTTCACTGGCACTAGGGCACACTGTTTCTAAAAATGTACAACGAAAAATTTTAGGCTACCTCGTTTCACTCCGTTTCCGACTATTTTCACCCATTTTGTGACTAGACAAAACCCAGCTTCAGGCTGCAGTTTTAAAAATCACAGACACACATTGTGGTATCAAAATAGGTTTTATTTTACATATTCGAACATTGTCAAAACTTGAACTTTTAATTGCATATAAATCTTTTAAAATAAGACCGTTCAAATTATGAAAATTGTACAAAAGTAACATTCACAAAAAAGTGTTAATTATTTCCATGACAAATTTAATTCCATCCTTTTCTGCATTTTCTAATTTAAACCCGCCACCAATGCCATAGGAGAAAGACGATTGGTGAGATCAAGTACAGTAAACAGCAGCACGGTAGCGTGATGTCACAGGGCACGATTGAAGGAGTTCGCCAGCTAACTTTCCTAAATATTCTGGATTCATATGTTCCAAATTTATATACACTTGAAATTGGCACAGTAACTGACTCACTCAACATTCCAAACGACTGATAAGAGTTTTTCTTAACGAACCGGAAATTCAAGAGCTAGCCTACATCTGAGCGTTGATCAAAGTTCGCTGGCTAACTCTGTGAACCCACTGTGTTTACACTCCTCCAGAGTAGTTTCCCTGTTAGTGGTGGTTCATCTACTGAAGCGCCCTAGTAGCTTTACTGAACTGAAGTCTCTCTGTAAACCTATCAATTCCTACGCCTGTCATTTCTGAGCCTGAACGTGGCAATACAGCCATTCTGTATAAAGAACCATATAGGGATATACAAGCCATATAGATATACACGTATATGAGATATACACGTAATATATATATATATATTATACAGTATGACGCTGTCTGCCTAAGTCACTAGTCACCTCAAGCTCTTTCCTGAGAGTTAACACTAACGCTACCTCTCTACCTACTAATACAAACTAAAAAAAACTACAGAGCTGAACCGAGTGATGTAAAACCAAGATGTACTGAGCTGGCTTGGTTACACAACCACAGTTGTTGGCCTGGAATCATGCTGAAAACRTTGAAATGGACGATGTGAAAATAAAAATATCAGAGCCAGCTCAGTTCGAACGGATCGATGGCGTGAGAGAAGCGTCRGCCTTCCGCTCTACCTGTGTCAATGTAGTCGGAGCCAGTTTGTCTGCTTTTGCATTCAATAGCCACACATGGCTCACTGCACTCTACATCGACACCCAGTCAAACAAGCAGACATGCAGTGTAGTGGTTCCAGGCAAACAGTCAACAGCCCTTATATTAGTAGTCCTGTATTCTCTTACTGGAGGTGTTTCACAGTAAACAGAAAAATAATAAGGGCAAGTCTGACGTCAGTGTCTTTCGGCCAGCCAGTTTACCCGATCCTAGATCATTTGTTTCACCTCACCCTCAAACAGAAATCAACCCATCTAACTACAACTATTCCACTGACACTAGATTCCMAACTGAAAATACACACCAAGACTACACTACCCAGAAGCCCTTTAGCTAAGAATGGCAATACAAGCCAGTACTCTCGCAGCCCTTAGGCCCACTACAGAAAAACTATTTTCACTCAGTCGCCCCCAGAGTTATAATAGAACCACTTAGGTTCTAAGGAGTTCCACCGTGTGTTTATGCGCTTACAAGAAGTCCAACCCATGTATGCCGACAGACAGTCTGAACGTTTGTAGTGTCTCGTTGTCCTGGCTCAGATCTGCTCTRGGGTTAGAGTGGAGTATGGGCTCACACACACACTTGCTTGTTTTCTTGCKCTCTCACACATGCAAACACACAAACTGTGGATGACTAGAAAGAGATTGAGTACAAATAAACCCACCCCCATTTAGAATCAGAACCAGAAACCCTTTAGTTCAGAATTAGTGTTGCCTTCTTTACATTCTAGTTAGGCTAAAAACAAATTAGACAGTAAGGCTGAACTTAATGTTCAAGTTAAATATAAATTCATTATTTTGCATAAAGCATCAAACAAAAACAAAAAATCATACAATTCCAAAAAACAAAGCCAAGAGTTGCATCCGATGCAAAGCTGCACATGTAGAGCAGGGCGCCTGAGAGCCACCTGCCTGACACTCAACCCAGCCCAGATATCAGCATTAATGCCTCTACTGATCCTTCCCACCGACTGCCTGCTCAACAGAGGTGTAGACAGACCCGCTCGCTCTCTCCCTCTATCTTTCTCCCTGCACGCTGCGATTCCCCCACCCCCTCACTTTCTTTATTTATTTTTAAATTTCTCTTTCCGTGCTTCTCTCCCCCATCCTTTTTTTTTAACCAATCCCCATTCTCCCTCCCCCTCTCTGRCCGATAGAATTAAGACTAAAGCCTTACGCACCCCAATTAGGGGAATGACTCCTCACATTCCTTTGTCCCTCAAACCCTTCGACTGACAGACAGCTAGTCTCGGACCTTAGCGTCTGGCCTGTTCAGAGGCTTTCGGGGGCTCAGGGTCCTGGGTAGGGCTGTGTCCCTCGACAAACATGTTAGGGATGTCCTGGCCGAAGTAGATCTTACTGTTGGCTGCTATCGCCTGGTACTTCATCAACTCAAGGTACTCGGGTGTTAACTTCAACTGGAAAGATGGGAGAGAGATGATGTCAGAGTGTGTGTTTTTGTGTGTGTGTGTGTGTGTGTGTGTGTGTGTGTATATATATATATATATATAGACATGTCATACCCTGTTAGCTTCAGCAAACTTAGCTGCTGTATAATACTCCGCATCAGCCCTGGCCTTCATTTTTGCCAAGAACGCAGTGTCTGAAATAGACACAGAGTTCATTAATATGCACACACACACACACACACAGACAGACAGACAGACAGACAGACAGACAGACAGACAGACACCCACCCTCTATCTCAGAGATCCTCTTCTCAGTCTCTTTCTCCATCACCTTCTGTTGGAAATGAATCTGTGCTACTTCAGCCAGCTTCTGAGCCTCTGAGAGAAAGACAGCGGTGTGCGGTGGGGAAAGGAAGAGAGAGAATATAGTGTTACGGTTTTGAAAGGAGTACAAAATACAACCTGTGTTGTATTAGCTCCACTTAGCTCGCCAGTTATTTCAGATGTACAGGTTGTTTTCAGATACAACCAATTGTGTATACTGTAAGTGTGTATACTAATGAGATGGAGTGTTGCTACGTTACCGATGACGGCTTTCTTCCTCTCGGTCTCAGCTTCTTTCTCCACAACCTTCTGAGTCTGAACTGTTACCAACAGACGAGTCTTCTCCCCCTCCCTACACACACAGTGAGAGAGAAGAGAGCAGGTCACAAAGTGAGGGTTATAGAAAGAACGAAACAAATAGAGAATGAAAAATAAATAGAGTGAGACACTGGACAAATGAAAAAGAGAGAGAGAGAGAGAGAGAGAGAGAGTGAGAACACTCACATGAGCTCAAAGTTTCTCCTGATGGCCTCTGGGATTTTGGGCTTGGTGACTCGGACAGCCTGGGACATAAGACACACTCAGTATATACAATCCAGAGCCCAGTTCAGTAGCCGAACGCAGGGCATAACAYYACATTTTTGGTCCACCWGCCACTCAGATTTTTAACCAGCCCAACATCCCTCCCCCCTACAATTACACCAACAAAACACGAATGAACATGCTTTGTAATGTTTCTGAAACAATACATGCATTACGAGTAAGAAGAATTGTGGTATAYTGTTTAATTTCATTTTTGGTGTCCCGAGTCTTTTAACCAAAAGAACACAGGAGAGACAAAACATGGCACCTGCCCCTTTAAGGGTGGGAGATTACCGTGGTAATGTGACTTGAGTCATGTTTGTGCCTGTGAGAATGAGTCTGACTAGTAGCTGCTTTGTCTTCTCTTCCCAAACATTGAAAAACAACCTAGCTTGTGAACAAAAATGTAAATAGCCAAGAAACACATGGACAGTCTCACTTTAGTAGACTTTCTTTTCAAGTAAATGAGACCAACTTTTATACCTGTGCGCAGCACTTCTAAAAATGAATCTTTCACTCAGCTCTTTACATGTGCACAGCCCCAAGCCAGGCAGTGTTGCAGCGCAAGGTGGGATAGGTCATTGTAAAATTTGTATACTGAACCAAAATAAACATTCAACAATTTCAAATATTTTACAGATACAGTTCATATAAAGGAAAAAAGTMAATTGAAATAAATTCATTAGGCCCTAATCTATGGATTTCACATGACAGGGCATGGTTACACGTGGTCTGCGGTTGAGAGGTTGGTTGGATGTACTGCCAAATTCATTGAAGGCAGTTTACRGTAGAGAAATGAACATTCAATTCTCTGGCAACAGCTCTTGTGGACATTCCTGCAGTCAGCGTGCCAATTCCACACTCCCTCAAAACTTGACACATCTGTGGCATTATTTTGTGTGACAAAACCTCACCTTTTAACRTGGCCTTTTATTGTCCCCAGCACAAGGTGCACCTGTGTAATGATCAAGCTGTTTAATMAGCTTCTTGATATGCCACACCTGCCAGGTGGATAGATTATTTTGGCAAAGGAGAATTGCTCACTAACAGGGTTGTAAACAAATTTGTGCTTTTTTTTTTAGAGAGAAATAAGCTTTTTGTGCGTATTKACCACCGCTACATGGTCAAAGTAGATTATATTTTTGTTCAGTGTAGTGCTTTGACTTTGTGTGATTAATTTACCAACTATGAAACAAAAACGCCAGAAATACTTTGAAAACAGCTACTGCAGCATTTATTTTTGCTATAAATGTGATCATACTTGGCCACTGTGGAACACAAACCACCCTCCAACGTGGCTGGTGAAATAGACATCTTACCCGCCAATGTCAAAATCTACCCGCATTTGGCAGGTGCTAACTTTAGGCCCTGGTTGTCAAACGCTGCAGATAGACGTGCCACAAATAGCACTGACATGATTCCTTATTCTACATGTCAGAGAGGCATTATTGTTCTACATAGCATATTCTTCTGAATGTTCCAAAACATCGCTTCCTGCTGAATGCGCCCGACCACTCAGGTGAATGTGTTTGTGTCAGGGTCAATTCCCATTTAATTCAGTCAAATCACGAAGTAAAGTGAAATTACAACTTTGCGCCAAGTTTACTTCCTGAATTGGAATGGAATCGACCCCAACCCTGGTGTGTGTGTGTGTGTACCTGTATCGTCAGTCCAGGCGCCATAGAGTTGAGGTCTTTCTGCAGAGCGATCTTCAGGTTCTCATCAATGATGTCTGACAGACCAAGACGCAGGAGAGAAAGAAAAGAGTTACACTGATGTATAGAAAGTGTCTCAACAGATATACAAGTGAGTGAGTGCGTACTCACCAAACAGCTCAATGTAGACCTCCTGTAAAGTGTGTACGCTGCAGAATTGGTTGAGTTCGTGGTGAATCTTGTTGAAAATTAAAGTTTTGTCATAATCAGCTGTGTAGTTCTTCACCGTGTCCACCACTTCGAAGAGAGAGAGACAGAGAGAGACAAAGACAGAGAGAGAGAGAGACACAGAGACACAGAGGTTAGTATACACTAGGAAAGTAGAAACGTCACCCCCCCCTTTCCACCTACATAGCAACGGGGACAACGTAAGTGTGTCCTAGGGATCCACTCTGTTAGCTAGTAGTTCTGAAGGTCTTACCAGATGAGGGCACCAGCATGTTGACCACCTCTATACGGTCGAAGTAGATCATCACTCCCCCACTGTGGAGAGAACACATCAGAAACATGGTCACAAACATGGTCGACGTCCTCCGCCACACACAAACACCTTGCAACCGTTCTAGATTTACCTAGTTCCACAAGGCACGTTCTTTATCTCATCAGTTTGAAGAGTCGTCTGGAAGAGAAAGTTTTTTTTAGAACTGATCTGTAGATGTAATAAAGGCCAGCATGATGTGGTAGCCAGAGTTAGAAGTCAGGGGTCAGGGTTTAAAGGTAAGAGAGGTAGTACCTGTACTGATCTGTAGGTGGTAAGAAAGGGCATCATAATGTGGTATCCCGGGCCGTTGGGTGTGGTAAGCAAAGCTCCTCCTCTAAAAACACAGAAATTACCCAATAATATGAATCTTCTATTCACAGTACTTCACTACCTGGTGAATGGATGACAGAGGGTTGGGGGTCATGGATCATACCTGTAGTAAACAGCTAGGTGTCCCTCCTCTATCTTGTGAATGGAGGAGTGCAGCAGGATGGCCATCACTGCAGTTACTGCACCAACTACTGCCCCCACGTGAGTCATTGTCATCCTCACCCGAACTCACCTACAACACATAGTTACAGTGAGAGAACAAAAAAGCAGTGCGTTCCATATATTCATTTAGCAGCGGTGGGCTGCCGCTGCCAAATCGTTGCCACCACTACAATTTTTTAAACTTTTTTTTTACAATTTGTATTTATTTTAAACACAATTTTCGGGTGGTAAAACATTTTCAGTGTAAACTGTATAAAGATGGAGCTATATATTTTTTTTTATAAGATCATCTGAGAACTAACAATCATCTAAATAAAACTAAGAGTTTGAATCTAAAATTCAAGTAATGGGGCATTGATTTTTTTATGTTTGAGTCACTCAGAATTAGAACACGGCATAAGACATGGCAAAATGTGTAGGAAATTAGCTTCAAAGCCACAAATTCTCAGCCCCATGACATAATGTGTAGAAATGCAGGAAATGCACTTTAAAACTGTAAAATGTTGTCTCTACCCATGGCAAAATGTGTAGAATTGACTGAAATAAGCTTATTTTGATGTATTACACTTGTGATTTTATGAAAGTTAAATATTTATAATACTGTAGTTTGAATTTGGCGCTCTGCAATTTCACTGGATGTTGTCGAGGTGGGTTGCTATCGGCACGCCTGCGCCAAACAGGTTAAAACACTTCGACCAAGAGCCAGGCCTTTAAAATTTTGTCTGAGACCATGCCATTGGCTACAACCACTACGCGAACCACCTCCCCTCCCACTCACTTTACCACCACTGCTAAAAACATATATATAGGGGAAACACTGATAAAGAGAGATGTCTATCAGAACTGACAAACAATGCTGTGCAGCCTCATTCTGGCCAGCATTCACCTAGACTAGAGGGATGCAAACACACACACTTTATCTCCCTCAGTCACAGACAGACTACCGCTCTACACACACACCACTATCAAAAACCGCACTCAATGAGCTGTATCCGGCCATAAGCAAACAGGAAAGCGCTCATCCAGAGGTGGCACTCCTAGTGGCCAGGGACTTTAATGCAGGGAAACTTACATTTCTTCCAGCATGTTAAATGTGCAACCAGAGAAAGAGAAAAAAAAAAAAAGAAACTCTGGACCACCTTTACTCCACACACAGACACATACAAAGCTCTCCCTCCATTTGGCAAATCTGACCATAATTCTATCCTCCTGATTCCTGCTTAAAAGCAAAAACTAAAGCAGGAAGCACCAGTGACTCGGTCAATATTATTATTTTTTTAAGTGGTCAGATGAAGCAGATGCTAAGCTACAGGACTATTTTGCTAGCACAGACTGGAATATGTTCCGGGATTCTTCCCGAAGCAGCCATTCAACTTGCCATTCACCAGCTTTTCAAGCTTAATAAATGTCAAAATACAGTCGGTACATAGCAAAGAATGGAGTTTTGCTGAGCAACTATCGTCATTACTGCAGTTACGAACTGTGCGTACTTCCAAAAAAGGTCCAAATAAAAAGTTACATTCAACCGAAAAAAAATGCCTTGTCTGGAGAGAATCTAAGTATTCTGCATAAGCCAAATCCATCTCTTCTGCACCTCCTGCAATATAAAAAATTGAATGAAAACACTGAATATGGCCATCTAGAAACATACAAGTGTAAAAAGTACCCTATATGGTCTACTTAATCTACTTGCATGAAATATTGCATTCCGTGTAGCACGGGTGAAACAGATCGATATGACATTCACACACTGCTGTAGGTGATAAAAATCAATGACCTTTCCTGCTGCTGGACCAGCCGACCTGTGTTTCAGCATGACAATGTCCTCATGCACAAAGTGAGGTCCGTACAGAAATGGTTTGTYGAGCCCTGACCTCAACCCCATCAAACACCTTTGGGATGAATTGGAACACTGACTGCGAGCCAGGCCTTATTGCCCAACATCAGTGCCCGACTTCACTAATGCTTTTGTGGCTGAATGGATGCAARTCCCTGCAGCAWTGTTCCAACATCTAGTGGAAAGCCTTCGGAGAAGAGTGGAGGCTGGAATAGCAGCAAAGGGGGAACCAACTCCATATTAATGCCCATCATTTTTGGAATGAAATGTTCAACGAGTAGGTGTCCACATAATTTTGGTCATGTAGTTTAACTTGTACTATTGGTCACCATCTCTAATTTGTTCCATTCCCACTTGATTTTATTTAGAGTAGAATAGCAGCCTACACAATAAATAACTTGTAATATTGGTAGTAACCATCTGGATGTCACCATGACACACTGCTCAATGTGGAGAGTTTGCACAGCAAGTCGACAACACAAAGCGGTACAGGGCGTCCTTCGACCCCGGTCGCCGCAGTAAGGGAGAGGGAAGTAGCTAGATAGTGTAGCCCAGGGGTTTCAAAACTTTTCTTGTCCCGCGACCCCAAAATATAACACTTTTTTTTTGTTGCAACCCCACCATGTAAAAAAAGTAGTGATGTAATTAACATCCAACATATACTTTTTTAAATTGGGGCTAGAACAATTAGTCTGACAGTACTTTTGACAGTATTCCAATCTGAAGGAAGTATGGTTTGAAGTGACAAATGCATCAGAAAGGTATTGGGAATTTCAGAAGATCGGGCAATAATTTTGTATGATCTTCTGTATAGAAAAGAACATCAAGGGTCTTTTCGCAAGTCTGATTCAGTGCCTGCCACTCTGTTCTAATGAGTCCTGGCCGGCTTGTGGGCATTGTAGATGGGGAAGGAAACAGAAACTGCTCTTCTTACAACAAACGTGGCTCTTAATTACAATCGCATCTAGCGACTAACGGAGATTAGTACCGTAAACCCGGTTCTATGAACCAGAGTGTTTTTATTTTTTTTCCAGAGTTTCTCTCACGACCACATTTTCAAATCAGGACCCCTAGTTTGGGAAATGCTATTGTAGCCAATATCAGGCCAGGATGACAGCTAACGCACATTTCTTGTAGTGATTTTCACCGAACTACGGCATAATGTCTAACGCTATAAAAAAAAGAATGATTCTGAATACTCCCAAGTCCCAACTTCAGCAGACAAGTTTCAAATTCTCGCTGAAGTTTCTAGCCAATCATTAAACTAGCTAGCTGGGAATCCAGCTAACAATTCAAGGGAGAGAGAATGTTTTTGTAATGTTACCTGTAATGTTCTCCTGATGTTTGAGTGTCCAGTTTTCCATTAGTTATGTGAACATTCCATGTTAGCAAAAACCTTCTGACAACCAATTTAGCATGTTTTGGTGTTAGAGTTAGGAGAACATTTCCTTAAAGCAGGAATCTGCARGTCTTGGCCTGTTCTATGTACTGTTGAAGTCGGAAGGWTACATACACCTTAGCAAATACATTTAAACTCAGTTCACAATTCCTGACATTTAATCTTAGTAAAAAGTYCCTGTCTTAGGTCAGTTAGGATCACCACTTTATTTTTAGAATGTGAAATGTCAGAATAATAATATTTCAGCTTTTTTTCTCCATCACATTCCCAGTGGGTCAGAAGTTTACATCCACTCAATTAGTATTTGGTAGCTATGCCTTTAAATTGTTTAACTTGGGTCAGACATTTCAGGTAGCCTTCCACAAGCTTCCGACAATAAGTTGGGTGAATTTTGTCCCATTGTCAGGTTTGTTGGCCTCCTTGCTCGCACAAACTTTTTCAGTTCTGCCCACATTTATGGGATTGAGGTCAGGGCTTTGGGAAGACCACTCCAATACCTTGACTTTGTCCTTAAGCCATTTTGCCACAACTTTGGAAGTATGCTTGGTGTCATTGTCCATTCGGAAGACCCATTGCAACCAAGCTTTAACTTCCTGACTGAGGTCTGGAGATGTTGCTTCAATATATCCACATAATTTCCCTTCCCTCATGATGTCATCTATTTTGTGAAGTGCACCAGTCCCTTCTACAGCAAAGCACCCCCACATGATGCTGCCACCCCCGTGCTTCACCCCGTAGCAATCACATCTGTAGCCATGAAATGCTATGTCTGTTTGGAGCTCACTGGAGTGGAAATTGAGGGCCTAGAATATTTTATACAATGTTGCAAGTTCGCTAGCTTGAGCTTCAGGCCAGACCAAAGTTAAGTTGATACAATGTTTCAAGTTCCTTGCAGACAGGCCATGAATAGCCAATGTGATTTATAAGATATTTATCTTTAAAATCAAGATAGTTTCTACTTGCAGGCTGCAATGTTTTTATTTGTTGCCTTTATGTAGGGTATTTTTACTTAGTTGGTAATGGCAACAGAATTTACTTATAGAATTTTGATTAATCACATGATAATTGAGATACGAAGACTAGTATAAATGAAACTGTTCCACGAAAAAGGTCCATATAAAAATCATAACTAGCATGTCGGTAGAAATGGTAAGATAAATTGGAACTCCAAATGGAAAAGGTTGGCAACCCCTTGTGTAGCCTATTAGGAGCGTAAGAACAGGAGCGTAACCAGGTTATCTTTAGCTCTGGCTCCCTCAAGTCATTTGTGTGTCTTGATGAATTCATCAGTGTGCTTAAACATCAGACAAGCTCAGTAGCCGACATAGTTAAAACGCATAGGGTGTCTATATAGGGAATAATACCCGTTTAAAAACATTGACCAATCGAAACAGACGACTCGATGTCGAACCAACATTTTTTGGGGTCGGGGACAGCCCTACTAGACAAAAAAAAAAACTAGGGGACAATGACTGAATATCCTATGTTCTAAACCAGGGCTCGACAATAACGCTTGTCTGCTTGTTCAGTGCAAGTTTTTTTTTTTTTTTAAGTTTAAAAATATATTTTAACAAGTCAGACCACCAGAATATAGAGTTCGGTTATCCAAATTACTCTGATCAGAACTGGATCAGGCAGCTCACAGCACAGCAGTGCATGGCTGACATTGAGTAAATTGCCTATATTCCTATAGCCTATTTCAATAAACATGCTATATTGACACAAAGCAAGAGAACAATGTAGTAGGAGCAAAGTGTGAGTCTCACCAAAGCAGCACAAAATATCTGGTCAGAAAATGAAAAAAATCTTGAATGTTGGATGATCTTTAGCAATAGCCGAAATCTATATTTAGCGGATACTCCATTGTCTTGTTATAGAAGCCCAAATTCTCTCTCCATTTGATATAAGAATTGGCCTACTAAGCCACTCTTTCAGTTTAATGCATGCTAGATGATTTCTCCTGCCACACTATTTCATGATCAAACAATTAATGAATTAATGAAACTCTGCTAGATATCTCAGAARGTTAAGTGGTTTTTGAATAACCCCAAAACATGGGAGGCCTAAGGTAATAATGAGAGMGACAGATTAAATAGTAGCAATATCTAAAAATCTAATGAGAAATTTGAACAAACCTTAGTTGAGCAAAGCATTAGAAGACTGAAATAATGCAGGCATGTAAGGCTAGAAAACAAATCCCTCCTTGCCATTGCGAACCAAGCAACCAAAAGCCTAATCCTACYAACTGAAATATCAAAGGCATTAAGACAAATTAAAGTTAAGAGTATTTTCCAAACTATTCTAATAAAGTATTTAAAATGTGCTAAAGATTCAGCTTTTAAATGGGAATAATTATGAAAGTCAAGGTCYATGCTATTCTCATTCACAGATTTATTTTGAATGAAAAAAATATTGTTGGCCAGAAACTGAAATTGMGCAAACAATACCTAGATGGAAAAATCTAATGAGTTAAAAAAATAACAAAAAACACTTTGGCTACAGCTGAGGAAAGCTTATGAAAGAAATKATGCGTAGTTGGCCTAGGMCTATTTTTACATTATTCTACCACTGTGCAACCTACCTACAATGCATATAAAAAATAATCACTTTTTCAGGACCCTGTCTTTCGAAGATAATCCAAATAACTTCACAGATCTTCATTTTAAAGGGTGTAAACACTGTTTCCCATGCTTGTTCAATGAACCATAAACAATTACATGCACCTGTGGAACAGTCGTTAAGCCGCTTACAGACGGGTAGGCAATTAAGGTCAGTTATGAAAACGTAGGACACTAAAGAGGCCTTTCTACTGACTCTGAAAAACACCAAAAGAAAGATGCCCAGGGTCCCTGCTCATCTGCGTGAACGTGCTTTGGGCAAGCTGCAAGAACGCATGAGGACTGCAGATGTGGCCAGGGCAATAAATTGCAATGTCTGTACTGTGAGAAGCCTAAAACAGCGCTACAGGGAGACAAGACGGACAGCTGATCGACCTCGCAGTGGCAGACCACGTGTAACCCCTGCACAGGATCGGTACATCACACCTGTGGGACAGGTACAGGATGGCAACAACTGCCCAAGTTACACCAGGAACGCACAATCGCTCCATCAGTGCTCAGACTCTCAGCCTATTGCAGACAGAGGCTGGACTGAGGGCTTGTAGGCCATATACCCCGGTATAAGGTATACCGCCCAAGTTTAATAGATACGCTAGCCTAATAGATACGCTAGCCTATTAGCCATGTTATAAACGACTTGTGATCCTTGTCCTTGCTAGTTTGATGATCTTGACATTCCCAGCCTGAGTTACATTCATCTGTTTTTGTCCAAAATATTGAGTCATTGAAACAAACAGTGCATCCTGAATGGAGGCTGCAAATAATGTACGAGACCAGCTGTAATTTACAACCTGATAGCTATATTTCTTGGACAACCAAGAAAGTTTGACGAATTATATTAATCATGCATTGAACAGCATCCATCTATTCTGTCAATGTCTTAGTGTACATCATGGACTGTTTATTCAAACATAACCTATTTTTAAAACCTCTTATAAAGTTGGTTTTGCAGCATAAACSGGGAAATAAAATCAAATATTGGTCACAGACATATTTAGCAGAGGTTATTGCGGGTGTAGCGAAATGCTTGTGTTCCTAGCTGCAAAGTAATTAAAACGCTGTCAGTTTCCACTTTAAGGGAAAATTCTAAAGTTGTGGGAATATTTGTTGTTGGCTGGGAAAGGCTCATCAGGATGGACTCTCTCTGCACGACAAAACGTAATCAATTTGGGCACCAGGCGAGACCGTATAGCCTCTCGATTTTCAGTCATGGCATGCTTGGTTCAATAGCTATTGATKAYAGAAAAAACKAATATCCAATATAAAACTTATTGTACCCGATTTGACATTAAACTGGTTCCTGGGTTTAATGGAGAATCGCCATATTCAACATCCGCTATACACCCAGATTCTGGGTCAGGCATGTAACCAAAGACAGGAAGAAACTGCTTCTCCATTAGAAATCCCCGATCACACTTGTAGGCGATGYCATGGCGAAGTTGAATAGCTACGCTCATGCGCAAAAAAATACGTCATCGGATCGGTCGTCTTGCGCCAAACAGCGCATGTGCACGCAGTCAAATCAAAGGCACTCCTTTGATATMAAGTTGTTCTTGACGAAAACGTGCCAGTTTGTCACTTTCACAAGGTTGGAGTAATAACATGTTCAACTACTTAAGACATTGGCTCGAATCTAGGTTGTGTCTTTAGATTTCGAAAAAAATGAAGGAAGATTTTTTTTCCCACTTCTCTCATTGCCTTCTCAAACCCAGGCCTGGTCTGTTTCGCGAACGTTCCCGGAAGTCTCGCAATTTGCGCCTCTGGATTTAGAAACTCTGATGTAACAGTATGGGTGTATAATACCGTTATAGGTTAGAAATACTGCCTCGTCACAGCTAACGCTAGCTATCAAGTCTATTATATCAAGTTAAAAACAGCCAATAATCACTGCAATAAAAGCTATTAACCAAGTTTGCTAGCTAGGTAATTTATTATCTGATATGATTCGTGTTAGCTGGCTAGCTAGTTCAGTCCTGCTACCTTGGCAAATCGCACGTCATGCCTGAAAATAATACATACGCCAAAACTAGCTACTAGTTCCAGTTTAGTTAATGTGCAGACTGACGGGCTTCATACAACCTTACCAGTGTATTGAAGCGATAGATCTTGTATTTTCATCCAGTTGACATCGACCCATCAGCACCTCGTCAGCAACACTGAAGTACTTCCGGGCCACGGAATTTATAGTGGTTAAAATTAAAGTCCTCCACGCAATAGAAAAGTATCATTAACCTGTAGTATATTTAACCTATATTTATGAATAATGTATGAATAATATTTGTCTAAACATGAACAATGATATTTGTTCATATCTAATTTGCATTAAATGTTTGTTTTAAAACATGTTCCAATGTCAAATAAGCAGTCCGCAACGCTAGGTTGGGGATGCCACACTAGGTTGCGGTGCGTTCGGTGTAACACGTGTTCAATATTTTCAACTCGTGCATTGCTTGACTGTGGTGGTACAAACGGAAGTTCATAAACAGTCAAGCCAGTTAGCTTGCTATCTAACAAAAAAGCTAACCACTTTTCTAGATAGTTTAGCTAAGAAATTGCCAGCACCTAGCTTCCACTTTCCAGCTAAGTATTTCACATTCAACTGACTACAGCCAAAATAACCTTCTCCATGCTGCAAACCTTTCTGCAGCCTTGCAAAGCCCATGTGCATCAGTGTGCATCTGGCATTATTTTATTTTACCTTTATTTAACCTGGTAGGCTAGTTGAGAACAAGTTCTCATTTACAACTGCGACCTGGCCAAGATAATGCAAAGCAGTGCGACACAAACAACAACACAGAGTTACACATGGAATAAACAAACATGCAGTCAATAATACAATAGAAAAAGTCTATATACAGTGTGTGCAAATGAGGTAGGATAAGGGAGGTAAGGCAATAAATAGGCCATAGTGGCAAAATAATTACAATATAGCAATTACACACTGGAGAGATAGATGTGCAGAAGATGAGTTATGAAGACACTGGTACAAATATAGCATTGTATATACACACTACATGACCAAAAGTATGTAGACACCTGCTCGTTGAACATCTCATTCCAAAATCATGGGCATTAATATGTAGTTGGCTTTCCACTAGATGTTGGAACATTGCTGCGGGGACTTGCTTCCATTCAGCCACAAGAGCATTAGTGAGGTTGGGCAGTGATGTTGGGCAATAAGTCCTGGCTCGCAGTCAGAGTTTCAATTCATCCCAAAGGTGTTCGATGAATTTGATGTCAGGGCTCTGTGTAGGCCAGTCAAGTTCTTCCACACCGATCTCGACAAACCATTTCTGTTTGTGCACGGGGCATTGTCATGCTGAAACAGGAAAGAGCCTTCAAACTGTTTCCACAAAGTTGGAAGCACAGAATCGTCTAGAATGTCTTTGTATGCTGTAGTGGTAAGATTTCCCGTCACTGGAACTAAGGGGCCTAGCCCGAACCATGAAAAACAGCCCCAGACCATTATTACAGTTGCACTATGCATTGGGGCAGGTAGCGTTCTACTGTCATCCGCCAAACCCAGATTCGTCTGTCGGACTGCCTGATGGTGAAGCGTGATTCATCACTCCAGAAAACACGTCTCCACTGCTCCAGAGTCCAATGGCGGCGAGCTTTACGCCACTCCAGCCAACTCTTGGCATTGTGCATGGTGATCTTAGGCTTGTGCGGCTGCTCGGCCATGGAAACCCATTTCATGAAGCTCCCGACGAACAGTTCTTGTGCTGATGTTGCTTTCAGAGGCAGTTTGGAACTCGGCAGTGTGTGTGATTTTATATATACACTGCTCAAAAAAATAAAGGGAACACTTAAACAACACACATGATACTCCAAGTCAATCAACTTCTGTGAAATCAAACTGTCCACTTAGAAGCAACACTGATTGACAATAAATTTCACATGCTGTTGTGCAAATGGAATAGACAACAGGTGGAAATTATAGGCAATTAGCAAGAAACCTCCAATAAAGGAGTGGTTCTGCAGGTGGTGACCACAGACCACTTCTCTAGTCCTATGCTTCCTGGCTGATGTTTTGGTCACTTTTGAATGCTGGCGGTGCTTTCACTCTAGTGGTAGCATGAGACGGAGTCTACAACCCACACAAGTGGCTCAGGTAGTGCAGCTCATCCAGGATGGCACATCAATGCGAGCTGTGGCAAGAAGGTTTGCTGTGTCTGTCAGCGTAGTGTCCAGAGCATGGAGGCGCTACCAGGAGACAGGCCAGTACATCAGGAGACGTGGAGGAGGCCGTAGGAGGGCAAC
Source organism: Salvelinus sp. IW2-2015 (assembly GCF_002910315.2). Classification (NCBI taxonomy): domain Eukaryota; kingdom Metazoa; phylum Chordata; class Actinopteri; order Salmoniformes; family Salmonidae; genus Salvelinus; species Salvelinus sp. IW2-2015. The sequence continues at coordinate 202,086 of NW_019942925.1, read as the reverse complement.
AACCCAGCAGCAGGACCGCTACCTCCGCCTTTGTGCAAAGAGGAGCAGGAGGAGCACTGCCAGAGCCCTGCAAAATGACCTCCAGCAGGCCACAAATGTGCATGTGTTTGCTCAAACGGTCAGAAACAGACTCCATGAGGTGGTATGAGGGCCGACGTCCACAGGTGGGGGTTGTGCTTACAGCCAACACCGTGCAGGACGTTTGGCATTTGCCAGAGAACACCAAGATTGGCAAATTCGCCATTGCGCCCTGTGCTCTTCACAGATGAAAGCAGGTTCACACTGAGCACATGTGACAGACGTGACAGAGTCTGGAGACGCCGTGGAGAACGTTCTGCTGCCTGCACCATCCTCCAGCATGACCGGTTTGGCGTGGTCAGTCATGGTGTGGGGTGGCATTTTTTGGGGCCCTCCACAGCCCTCCATGTGCTCGCAGGGTAGCCTGACTGCCATTAGGTACGAGATGAGATCTCAGACCCCTTGGTGAGACCATATGCTGGTGCGGTTGGCCCTGGTTCCTCCTAATGCAAGACAATGCTAGACCTCATGTGGCTGGAGTGTGTCAGCAGTTCCTGCAAGAGGAAGGCATTGATGCTATGGACTGGCCCGCCCGTTCCCCAGACCTGAATCCAATTGAGCACATCTGGGACATCATGTCTCGCTCCATCCACCAACGCCACGTTGACCACAGACTGTCCAGGAGTTGGGGATGCTTTAGTCCAGGTCTGGTAGGGAATCCCTCAGGAGACCATCCGCCACCTCATCAGGAGCATGCCCAGGCGTTGTAGGGAGGTCATACAGGCACGTGGAGGCCACACACACTACTGAGCCTCATTTTGACATTACTCAAAGTTGGATCAGCCTGTAGTGTGGTTTTTCACTTTAATTTTGAGTGTGACTCCAAATCCAGACCTCCATGGGTTGATAAATTTGATTTCCATTGATAATTTTTGTGTGATTTTGTTGTCAGCACATTCAACTATGTAAAGAAAAAAGTATTTAATAAGAATATTTAATTCATTCAGATCTAGGATGTGTTATTTTAGTGTTCCCTTTATTTTTTTGAGCAGTGTATTTGTGCCAAACCCCAAGTCTGAGCTACAAAATACAAGAAAGATCTGGCTTGAGAAACACACAGGGTTTTAAGGCATCAAAAGCTGAATAATAGGCCAAACAAGTATGTAAATGTATATATAAAACCAAAATTATATCGACATTAGAGCCTCAAAAAAACAAAAATTATTTAGTCTTTATATCATATATATGGACATTAAACCTCCTATAGCCTATACTGGCACATTATCATAGGCCCTATGTCTATTTAGGATATTGCTTGACAATAATGCACTGAATTCATTATCATGCAAATAGAGGGCCATGATTTGTGTTTTAACTTTTGATGATGTTTGCCAAAGACAAGTAGGGTTCAAGCAGATGGGTACATGTTCTCCACCCGCATAAATGACCTATAAGCTGCAGCGCCATATGATGCAAGCAGCCTACCACCATACGTTAGAACATAGCCTATATTAAAACCATGCAAATAAGTGTGTTGCCATATAGATCAATGTCAAGTAGAAGCCTATAGAGCCCAAGCAGATATGCACCTATCGCATCCTTGCGTCTATAATAAACTCCACTATAAAGATGTGCTTATTATCGCATAGGCCGATACCTTCAAATAGGCTATTGCGTAGGCTAAGTCGGCCACATAACAACATCGACTGTTCTTCCTTGTTACGAATCGATTAAAAATATTGGCCTTAAGTAGACTACAATTAGCCTAATATTATGGAAAGTGGACTACCAATGGTTCATTCTGTACCGCAGCTCCGTGTTTTGGATGTTAGGCCGATAATTTGTCTTTATCCTTTTTTGACGTTGCTTACTTACTGTATATTTCTCTGACTTCTTGTCTGTCGGTCATACCCATGCAAATTCATCAGGAGAAAGTAATACCACGGGAGGCGCCCGGCTGTAGCCTAGGCTTTAATGGTGCATCATTCAGCCCCTCCAAAATGCCCCAATTCAGTTGACATACCCCTCACRCAGGTCCAATGTCAGAATCACTATTTAAATTTCAAAATGCAACATTCTCATACATTTATGATTTTTTCTCATTAAGAGACATTCACTAAGAGGCTATAAGTTGTTTAGACCAATGTGCTGCGCTAACATATTAACATCATGCCATGTGACTATACTGTAGCCTACATCTATATGTAACGGATGTGAAATGGCTAGCTAGTTAGCGGTGGTCCGCGCTAATAGCGTTTAAATCGGTTACGTCACTCGCTTTGAGACCCTGAAGTAGTGGTTCCCCTTGCTCTGCAAGGGCCGCGGCCTTTGTGGAGCGATGGGTAACGATGCTTCGTGGGTGACTGTTGTTGATGTGTGCAGAAGGTCCCTGGTTCGCGCCCGGGTCGGGGCGAGGGGACGGATGTAAAGTTATACTGTTACATATAGTCTACTGTAAAATCATATGCTGCTTTAGGCTAAATACTATAGTTTGTGTGCTTCAATAGGACAAATGGAAAGAGTACCTACTRTATGTCCTACCATTTGAAATTGTGGTGTAGTGTACCTAMAATGCACTGCTTAAATGTATTTGTTGGGTAACATTCCACTAAATAGGAGTGATACGGTTGGATAGGCCTTACTAATTGTTGGATTCGGAAAGTTACATTTTAGAAAGGTATTATTGTAGTGTTGCAATGGGCAGAAATGTCTTTATACAGCAAAATAACTCACACATACTTACGTGGATGATGTCTCCATAGTCTAGGACTGGAAGGAAAGTTGACCGAATGATCTGCTTCTACGACTTAGCAGAGGCATTTTTCCTGCTGCTCCTATGAGCCGTTCTGGCTTGCACAAGCCGAGGCTCCTCCTTTACTTACCTACACGGAGCCATTTGAACCCTGAAGCACACTCAACCACACCCTTTGCTTTATCTGGTGAGATGTTGTAGATCATCATCTACGGCCCATTAGTTAACATCCTAAATCAATTTGAGAAACACRCAGTTTAAAGTCATTTACCAAATGGATTGAGAAACGAAGATGCTACGTCCACCGCAATAGAGCAACACATGATTCCTATCTGGTTTTTGTATCTCTAAATATATTCTGACATTTTCATTGTTTTCACAGCCCTTTAAGTAATGACATTAAGGACAGTGAYCGTAATATAAGGTAGTACGCATGTGTGCTATGCCTACTGCTTCCAGAATTGATAAGAAACATTTACAGTGAATGTCATTTTATCTGGACCATGGATGACAGCGCTGACAGTTTTAAACATATGGCTCAGTTGGTATGAGCAWTACAAATACTTATATGCCAACAAAAACAAATGGGCAGATTGTTTAAAAATGCTATTCTCTTTATTAACAATATGCATACATCCTATTCATAATACTGTACATGCAACCAACTGATTKCAGCATTACTGCAAAAAAGAAGGCAAGTGAAAAAGGGAAARAGTAGAGAACTTGTCTGTCTACCCTATATTAACAACCAAAATACAACTTGGAAGATTTGTTATATTTTAAATGTTCATGAAGTTGGGAGATAACCCCAGACACCCTGGTGACATTTTAGGACTCACATCTGACACCAGCATGGTGCGGGCAAGTGTGCCTGTAAATATTACACTGTACACCCCAGATCAAAAGCTCAACCACAATTTCCYGCGAAACCCAGGTATGTGACGGTAAAAACTCCCGGGAAACGTTTCGGCTTTGGCTTCTATRATGCACACAGTACGATGTGTGGTTCTGAATCACTATTAAAAGGTAACGCGTACCACACATGTGGAGTACCATATGAATGGTGTGATATGTACGATGGTTTCCTCCTTTTAATGGGGTGATTGTAGTCTAATCAGGTGCGAGCATACACACCACTCCGGACCGCCCCACCGTTCACTCACTCAGTAACAACCAGGGTCCGGATTCACAAAACCTTAAGAAGAAATGTATTCTTAACTGCCATTTTTCCCTTAACTATAGACTTAAGAAGAAAGTTAAGCAAAGTTGTTATTCCTCCGAAAGGTTGTTGGAAAGTCTCTTGCGCTATTTCTTATGTTTCTCCTTAAGCAAAAAGTTAATAAGAAATTCGATTCTTGAAAATAAAGTTCTTGGAAATGTTCTTAAATTCCAAGATAGCTAAACCCTTGTCTTAAACTCAGGGCAGTGAGAGAAAAAGCTCATGAAAGCAATTGAACATGTTTAATTCACTAAAACTTCATCTGAAAGCACGCTCACTGCCTGATATATATATATATACGGCCATGGGATTTCTCCTAAAAAATATATAATTATTTCAACCCTGCCACTATGGTGCCGCCGGTAGAGGGCGGCTAGGCATGGCATCGCATGGCATCGCACCTCCGTCACGTGATGTGACAGAGGTGCGACCTATGAATACACAGAAGCCTGATTTACCATGCACACTTATGCTCTCTTATCAGCACAATCAAACTTTACATAAAACCTTTAAATATTCAACCTTGACATGAGTGAATATCTGTGTGTAATATGCACTGACCGAAGTGCGCACAACTAAGTCATCAACTTCTGACCAAAGTTCCTGTCTTTCTGGTCAGGCGCAGTCTGTGGGCAGCTACATTTGGGCTCCGTCTGTTGATTCTAATAGCCGTTTCCGCTCTCTATCTGCCTCTTGATTAATATCCACGATAGCTACCTTTACTCGAGGAGGTTGCAGCGTGTTCCTTCAGAACCATGGCGTCAGGCGAACCAAGAGCGAAGAAACTCCGACTGTCAGATGAGAAAAAGGAGAAGAAAACCCCAGAAAAGAAAACCCCAGAAAAGAARACCCCAGAAAAGAAGACCCCAGAGAAAACTTCAGAGAGTTCAAGGAAAACCCCGACCAAACTCGGGTAGCTATAGTTAACTGAATGCAGCTCTGCTGAGCATGGCTACTGACTACACGAGTCTGGCTGCAGCTTTAGCTAGTTAAATACTGTACACGTGCTTATGCTTTAGATGTTTGCCAAAACCTTGAGGCAAGGGGCTAGCCTGTGAACTCTGAATCAATGAGATATCGACCAAGCATTTAAACTTCAGCATCGTTCATTCATTATTAGTCTGAACACGTCAATGGAAAGAATGTAACATCAGCTAGCTAGTTTATGCAATGCGTACATGTTTTGTCCGCTAGTTGTGTGTGGAAGCATTATTTAGTGGTGACCTAAAATGATAAATCTCATATTATCTTTCACAGTCAGGCCAACCTAATGTGTACTGTGCAAGAAGCAAATAGTAGGCCTACTATTGAAACTGATAAATTAGGCTGTCAATTGAGTAAGAAATTCACAGGTTTAAGAGTTTCCCTTTTTTGTTGTTGTTCAGGTTTTCGCTCTGTCACACTTTAGTTTAAAAATGGAAAGACAAACTTGAAAGTTCAGTGGTTCCCAACAAAGGGGTACTGGCACCCCTAGGGGTACTTGGCCTATCCACTCATGAGACCATAGGCTGGTCTCTACTGCTAAAATGCACTTGAGGGGGTACTTAAGAGAGAATCCGGGCAGAGCAAAATTCAGTTGGTGGTACAATATTGAAAACGGTAACAATGCTTAGACCACTTTTGAAGTCTGAGAAAAATGTAAAAAATTTAGGTTTGAGTGACGTTACSCTTTCCCCTACAGAAAAAAATCTATAGCAATCCTATAAGATTATCATAAAACTTTATTATAAGAATATTATAGTACTCGGCTCCGCCTCTTCCCGCGGCATTGTCCATTATTTCCAAGGTAATGTACAGAACGTCAGCGTTTATCCCCTAAATAGCCTATAGGCTACTGACATTACAAATCATGTCTTATAGTTAATAAACACATTTGTTTATTATAATTATTGAACAATTCATCAAGCAAAGAAGATTCAATTACTGAATAAATATATATATAGGCCTATCAATCACAATGTAGATCTATATGATTTGGCTTCATTGTTGAGCCTCATTATCTGTGGGTGAGTATTGKTTAAGTGGGACACTTACGCTTTGTAATGGATATCTTTAAATGTGTACAATAACAACCAACAATCAATGACTGTTAGTGAGGAAGTATGTGATGATAAAATGCGTTCGTTGGGTGTGCCGTCATCATTGTGGGCGTGGTATCCCGTGTAATGTCACGTGTCTCTAGAGTCATAGGCTGCATTCCAAACACTTAACAGACACACCCTCAGCCCTCAAATTAAGTGGACACTTCTGGTAACTTACATGATGTCTGATGAGTTTACACTTGCAGGGCAAGGGGTGAGGGAGGAAGGAATACATTTTAAATGGCCTGCCCTTGCCCGGAAATTCGTCATTCGTTTGTCCTGCGACAATTGTGTTTTCAGCCACCAGTAGCTTGTGGTGCTTTAAATGTGCTACAGTCAATTATAATTGCATGTCTACTTATATTAACTATATTATTATCAATATACGCATACTGTATGCAAGCTAGCCAATTAATTAGCTAACTTACGTTACTAACGTGACTTTTCTAGCGGATGTACAATCATCGCAAATTGAATTATAGGACGTTTCAGGCCCCGAAGTGAACATAATTGTACACTCACAAACTCCAATAAAAACGAGGGCTGAGGGGCTTACGTTGCAAAAACTTCCCTTGCTTGGCTAATCATTTGGACCAACAACAAATATGGCCGCGGGGATTATCCCACAGGCATAAGGCGAGGATAAGTGGATGAGGGTTTATGAGTTTGAAACACTGCCTGGTAAGGAAAATGACGGGTTCTGAGGTAAATCATGCTAGGGTTATAAAAAAATTACGGATATTCAGTGTCATTGCAACATTTTGTAATGGGATGTAATTGTAAGTCAAAATGACTGTTAATGCTATCCTTACTACTCACACCTTTTTAGAATATTGACATTTTGACAGTGTCCCGGTATGCCAATCGCCCACTGTCAAACTGGGACACTACTCTAGGCCATTTTTTTTAATGCAGAAAAAATATTTCGGTGGACTATTGAAATACCAGTGCCGTGTATTCATGGATGCCAAGTGAAGCCAGGCTTCTCAAAAAATGGACCAAGAAAACGATATAAAAATATATCTTTCGTCTTTGTATTTTCGTAATTTTCCTTAAATTCCCAAGAGGCTGAATGTATCTCACCAGAGAAAGCATCCGAACGAGAGAAACAGCATGACATTGTTGCCACCCGTAGCATTGAATGCAATGGAAGCAAGCCTCCCTTGATAAATGGAATTTGGCCTCCATTGATAAAAAATTAAGTATAAAATAATAGCCAATCAGCGTTGAGCTCAACTGGGTGAGCTCAAATGTGAATGGTCCTGGCGCACCAAAAAAAAGTGTCAAGGGAAGCCAGTTTGTATTTGGCATCACTCCTATCGCATCAAGAAAAATACGTTGTTGTCCTCTAGTGGCTGGCAAGCTAGCTAAAATTGTCCTTTTCCTAAATTAGCCATGGATGGAGATGGGGATTTGGACTYGTGGTAAAAGCGTTTAGGCCTACTGTATGGCATAGTCATAGACCGTTTCGTCAACATGAAAGAGAGGAGGATGGCATTGGCATTTCTCTACAAGTAGGGTGAGTCAACAWTTTTTTCTACTTGCACGAACGCAGACACACACACACAAATCAGAACCATGGACAGCCACATCATATTTAGYGTACGTTGATGGGACTAAATTGTTTTTGTTATCTTTTAGTTGTCACTGTRTTAGACTAAGCATAGGTGATTTGATGGTGCTGGAATAGTGGAGGCAGCTCCTGTTTTCTTTGCGACTTGCAGTAACTCTGTGGTTCTAAATCAATAGTTGTTTAGTAGTCTAAAAATGATTAACATTAACTTGCTTGACCACGCTGTAGGTCATGTAACTGGTTGTTACATGCAGTATGCATGTACCCCGTTCCGCTAGCGGAACCCCTCGCCAACAGCCAATAAATTTGCAGGGCGCCAAATACAAAACAGAAATCTCATAAATCAAATTTCTCAAACATACAAGTATTAGGCACCATTTTAAAGATACAATTCTCGTTAATCCAGACACAGTGTCTGATTTAAAAAATGCTTTACAGCGAAAGCTCCACAAACGATTATGTTAGGTCACCACCAAGTCACAGATAAACCCAGCCATTTTTTCCGCCAAAGAGAGGAGTCACAAAAAGCACAAATAGAGATAAAATGAATCACTAACCTTTGATGATCTTCATCAGATGACACTCATAGGACTTCATGTTACACAATACATGTATGTTTTGTTCGGTAAAGTTCATATTTATATCCAAAAATCTTATTTTACATTGGCGTGTTAGATTCAGTAGTTCCAAAACATGCAGTGATATTGCAGAGMGCCRCATGAATTCACAGAAATACTCATAATAAATGTTGATGTTCTCCTGTTCTATTATACTGTTCTATTGGTTTTCTTTCAACTTTATTTAATTATCTAGCAGCCAAAGGCTTTATCCTAGTCATATTAGCAACCCATGATAGTTGATCCATCTTTAGATCTCCCCTCTCTAAATTTCAAACAGATATTTCCATCTCTATCTGTGAAACCGCTTGCATGTGCTGTGCGCATTTTAGGCATTTTCCCGTAAATATAATTTTAGAACATTCCTGCATAGGCCTACCACTGTGTGCACATTGTAGTGCCTAAAATGTGAAGAAATAAAAGTTAAACATTTTAAGCTAAACATTTTGATCTATTCCATCAACCTTATTAATTGATACAGCATATAACCACTACACTACTTTGATACGAATCGTGGGGATTAAGAAGTGAGTAGGCCTATACACAATGCCTACTGAGAAATTTGTGGGTATATAGTGCATTTGGAAAGTATTCAGACCCCTTGACTTTTTCCACATTGTGTTATGTTAAAGCCTTATTTTAAAATTGATTAAATAGTTTTTTCCCCTCATCAATCTACACACAATGCCTCCATTATTACAAAGCAAAAACAGGTTTAGACATTTTTGCAGATTTATTACAAATAAATTGATTACATTTACATACGTTTTCAGACCCTTTGCTCAGTACTTTGTTGAAGCATCTTTGGCAGCGATGACAGCCTCAAGTCTTCTTGGGTATGACGCTACAAGCTTTGGCACTTCTCTACAGATCACATCAAGCTCTGTCAGGTTGGATGGGGAGCGTCACTGCACAGCTATTTTCAGATCTCTCCAGAGATGTTCGATTGGGTTCAAGTCCGGGTTCTGGCTGGGCCACTCGYGGACATTCAGAGTCTTGTCCCGAAGCCACGCCTGCATTGTCTTGGCTGTGTGCTTAGTGTCGTCCTGTTAGAAGGTGAACCCAGTCTGAGTTCCTGAACGCTCTGGAGCAGGTTTTCATCAAGGATCTCTCTGTCCCTTGCTCCATTCATTTCCCCCTCTATCCTGACTAGTCTCAGTCCCTACCGCTGACAAACATCCCCACAGCATGATACTGCCACCACCATTCTTCACCGTAGGGATGGTGCCAGGTTTCCTCCAGACATGGCGCTTGGCATTCTGGCCAAATAGTTCAATCTCGGTTTCGTCAGACCACAGAATCTTGTTTCTCATGGTCTGAGAGTCCTTTAGGTGCCTTTTGTCAAACTCCAAGCGGGCTGTTGTGCCTWTTACTGAGGAGTGGCGTCAGTCTGGCCACTCTACCATAAAGGCCTCATTGGTGGAGTGCTGCAGAGATGGTTGTCCATCTGGAAGGTTCTCCCATCTCCACAGAGGAACTCAGCAGCTCTGACAGAGTGACCATTGAGTTTTTGGTCACCTCCCTGACCAAGGCCTTTCACCTCCGATTACTCAGTTTGGCCGGCCAGCCAGCTCTAGGAAGAGTCTTGGTGGTTCCAAACTTTTTCCATTTAAGATTGATGGAGGCCACTGTGTTCTTGGGGACCTTCAATGCTGCAGACATTTGTTGATACCCTTCCCCGGATCTGTGCCTCCGGATCATGTCTCTTAGCTCTAAGGACAATTCCTCCAACCTCATGGCTTGGTTTTTGCTCTGACATGCACTGTCAACTGTGGGACCTTATATAGACAGGTGTGTGCCTTCTAAGTCATGTCCAATCAATTGAATTTACCACAGGTGGACTCGAAGTTGTAGAAACATCTCAAGGATGATCAATGGAAACAGGATGCACCTGAGCTCAATTTCAAGTCTCATAGCAAAGGTTCTGAATACTTATGTAAATAAATAAGGTATTTCTGTTTTCGCTTTGTCTTGGGGTATTGTGTGTAGATTGATGGAAAAAAATATTGAAGCCATTTTAGAATAACACTAATGTAACAAAATKTGCAAAAAGTCAAGGKGTCTGAATACTTTCCGAATGCAYTGTACCTACGTATAGGCCTACCCTCCACTACACCACTGACATAATATATAGGTGAGGTAGCAGTGTGTTCCAATGTATAAAGCCTGCTCTGTGTGCTTACCGTTGGTGCAGACTTAAGAGTAAATCATAGTCCACAGACACTAGGATGCAATAGTCCTGCGTCCCATTGTGAAATAGCTACACGGCTCCATATGCAGGGGGGACACAGCCTGAACACACACACACATCCCCACAATTCCCAACCAATGCATCTTCTATTCTTTTGAATGTGTTGACAGTTGGAGAAATTACTTGAGCTGTGCTGAAAATCGAAAAGTATGAAAGCCAACTGACCAATAGTCTAGAACACTGCTGTACATACATGTTTTGGACTCTGATAAACACTTTACATTTCAGCTCCACTATAACATGCTGACCACACCGCTCGCGTTGCAAAATAAATGTGCACATACATGTTATTCAATCATTGCACCCACACTGCTGTCGCGCGTCTCAATAGAAATTGGTTCTATTTGTGACGCTCGTCCGGCCTCTCCCATCTCATTGTTTTTTAGGAGCATATACCCACGTGCCATCTCCTCGTTGGTTTTTAGGAGCATATACCCACATGGGTGATTGAAAGATGAATTTAAGACCACACCGGTTGGTTGTAGTAATGCTGTAAAGTTGGTTGTAAACCGCCATATAAAGTCCAAAGAAGAAAAAGAAGCCTGAAGGAAGGAACGAGGAGAGATGAGGAGAAACAAATTTGGTTTACCGTTTTAATCTGTGGATTGTCAGAGTAGAGGACCTTGTGCATTTCAGGTAAAATAACCCAATGTTTATATACCAGGACAAATTAGCTAGCAACAGCAAGCTAGCTAGCTAAATTGTCATAAATGTTTACTTATTTTTGACCTGTCCCCAAATTAATATAATTGGTTCAGTTTGTTTTGATATTTCAACCTGCGTGTCCTGGTCGCTTCTGGTGTGGGTGAACAAAATCAACTTGCACGTGATGGCGCATGCGGACATGCGGTTTGGTCAGCATGTAAGCTGTTGCTTGAAGTTCTACCTCCTACACAGAGTGCGTTGTTTTGGGAGAGGAGCAGAGAGGAAGAGCATCTTTATTATATTTTATTATATCTTTATTATACTTTATTATATTTTATTATATCTACTGTACTGTACCAAATTAATATATTATGTGTAAATACAGTAGATTTGGTCCAGTTTTCTGCAAGTACTCATTAAATTGTTACTAGTGGTTGTACTAAATTATCCTCTAATTGCACAAGTTGCATTTGTTTACATTGTGAGCCTAGCTAGTCAATGTAGCTAGCTAGTAGTAGTAGCTTCTTGACTTCAGAAATCTTAGTAAAATAACCAGTGTTGTCTGCAACCGAAATCAATTTAATTTCTCATTATTTCAATTCACAAGATGGAATGGGAAAATGTATGGAGTAAAAAGTACAATATTTTCTTAAAGGAATGTATAATAGTAAAAAAATATATAAAACCCTCTCAAAAAACGAATAAAGTACTTTTCACTACTGCTAAATGCCCATTAATGTTTCTACCTGTCCCCAAATTAATATAGTTGGTGTGGATGGACAAAATCAACATGAGCACGCGCGTGGCCGGTGTAGTTAGCGTGTGAAGTTCTCTGCGTTCATAGTAGGTTAGGGGTCAGAGGTAGGGGCTCAATACACTGTCACCCAAGTCTCGGTCTGTCTGTGGTAGGGGCTCAATACATTGTCACCCAAGTCTCGGTCTGTCTGTGACTCAAAGTCCTTGAAGCACCGACGAAACTAATGTTTAGTCTGAGGCTGAGTAGCGCTTTCCTCAGCATAATTTCAATGTCACTGTCGTGTCACCGGGAGCTACCCACTCCGCTAGCTCGTCGTCTAGGCTCGCTAACGTCAGCTAATTATAATTTACAAGAATGTGTTTTCTGAGTTGCTCTGATAACGACTTGGACGTTATTTAGTAAATGCATGCATGCCTCCCGCGTGTTCACAATTGATTCATTGCATCATTATTATACGCAATTTTCTAAATACTTGTACATCGCCCTCTAATTTAGCCAGCTAACGTTAGCTATTCTGATACTTGGTGTGGGTGTTATTCTATCGCGAAAGTGTCTGAATATGATCTGCACATTTTGTCACACACATTACGCTGTAATAATGAACGGCCGGGAGACAAAATAGTGAAGCTCACCAATCACAGATCCAGACAGCAGTACTTTGTCACGCCCTCTTCTCACGTAGCCTATCAGACCAGCTAGAAAGGAGGGGTCAGGCTTTCAGAAAAAAATCGATTCAAGCGATTCATCAAGAGAGATTTTAACCCGAGGTTTGGGAACGAAGAGTCCTTTTTGGCTGGTTTGTCTGAGGCGGCCAACAGGTCTGTTACACAGAGTGAAACTGTTACTGAGACAAAAAGACGCACACCATGCCAGCAGCACGGTAAGGACACTAGACTAGGGAGAGGACCTGATGTGCATTGTGTTATATAGTCTGTAAAGTACATGGTTCAATGCTGAGGTGTTGGGTCTATCTATACAGTGGATGGTAGGATGCTGAAATGATGGTGATGGTGTAGCTGGTCTGGTGGTAGGGAAATTGGCTCACCACTCTGTAATCTTAAGCGAGCAGATGGAGAGCGTGTTCAGTAGGAACCTGTGTGTATTAAGGGTGGGGTGTCAATGAAACACTGATAATAATTTTATTATGAACGGGCCAACTCCCTAGAGGCCTATTAACATAGTGTATTAATGAAGACTATAGTAAGTTACATTTTATTGAAGTGTCACTGCAGACTGATACAATTTGAGAATACAAAATACATATTTTTTTAAACTACATTGTGGACCACTCAAAGAGTTTTGAGACACTAAAAAACAATCATAATCAAACATGGTACATATTTCCTTTGGCGTCATAATACATTTAATCCTCTATAGTATATATTAGTATCAGTTATTATACATTACATCATTTATAAACATGTATGCAAAACAATTAAGTACAGTAGATGAAAGGACATTTAGGCACTTATAAAGAAATGTCTCCGTTGGAGGATAAGGTAGCAGGCTTTGGCGCAGGAATTTACGTTATTGTTACCTGATACATTTTCACACTGCTACAAGGCTGTGCAGGAAGCAAACGGCTGAAACAGGGAGGGAATAACCTGAACTTGTCCATCAAGAAACACTTATTTTTGTTTCGCTGCAGTGTGCACTAATGAATACACCCCAGATGTACAGTAGCGAGAGAGAGTTCAACAAGGTTCACCCTGACCCTGCACAGCCTGTCCGCTTTTCTTTTTCTTAAGGTTGAATATTATACCGAAGGCGTGCGTGCGTGTGTGTGAACTGAAGCCTGATTTTAATATGCTTATCACTCTGGCACTGTGTCCCTCAGTGGTGTCAGTCTTTTGACTCGTAGCTGAAACTCCCTGACACTCTCCCACACACGCAGGCAGGCAGGTCTGTTTGTTCAGTCTTCTGTTTTACTATTGGGTCTCAGAGGGGGAGGAGAGGTGGGTATGGAGAGACCTTGGTTTAGAAACATGTTTGGGATAACGCTCGTCACAAGACTCCACAACTGTTACAAAGTCAAGCTTTGTGTTCCACTCATCCCTGGAAGACACACACACTGCTATCCTCCTGATGGTGCCTTTTCGTGAAATATGTCATGTGATGATGCATGAATGAACATAGGGCTTCTATCACATCTGTGTTAACACCATCTGTGTTCACAGTCCATATTCTCACCTATTGACGTTAGACGGTTTAGGCCTACCTATAATTCTGCCGTTGCGTGAACGGGGCACTTATGGGACGGTCGATGGAACGCATAGACTATGTTATTCCACCATATGCATATGACATTTTCTGAGGGTTTGTAACAATACAAAACTAATGTTGTGACTGGTAATAATGTGTGTGTGTGTGTGTGTGTGTTTTACAGCCCTAATTCTCTGTTCGGGATGGGGAACCCCCTGCTGGACATCTCAGCCGTCGTGGACAAGGACTTCCTGGAAAAGTGAGTCACTGGGGAAGGGGCGTCGGTGGCTTTCACACCTAGTTCGTTAGGATTTTTGTTTAGTTTTTTACTCTGGTGCGTTTACCCTCTATGTTTGGTTCGTTTGAACAGGTGTGAACACCATCTGCACTCTGATGTGCACTACACAAGTGCACAGTTAGTTGAGGTAGTATGTACATGTAGGTAGAGTTATTAAAGTGACTATACATAGATGACAAAAGAGACCAGCGGTGGTGTAAAGAGGGGGAGGGGGCATTGCAAATAGTTTGGGTAGCCATTTGACTAGATGTTCAGGAGTCTTATGGCTTGGGGGTAGAAGCAGTTTAGAAGCCTCTTGGACCTAGACTTGGCGCTTCGGTATAACTTGCCTTGCGGTAGCAGAGATAAGTCTATTACTAGGGTGGCTGGAGTCTTTGACCATTTTTAGGGCCTTCCTCTGACACCGCGTGGTATNTGATGTCTGATGAGTTTACACTTGCAGGGCAAGGGGTGAGGGAGGAAGGAATACATTTTAAATGGCCTGCCCTTGCCCGGAAATTCGTCATTCGTTTGTCCTGCGACAATTGTGTTTTCAGCCACCAGTAGCTTGTGGTGCTTTAAATGTGCTACAGTCAATTATAATTGCATGTCTACTTATATTAACTATATTATTATCAATATACGCATACTGTATGCAAGCTAGCCAATTAATTAGCTAACTTACGTTACTAACGTGACTTTTCTAGCGGATGTACAATCATCGCAAATTGAATTATAGGACGTTTCAGGCCCCGAAGTGAACATAATTGTACACTCACAAACTCCAATAAAAACGAGGGCTGAGGGGCTTACGTTGCAAAAACTTCCCTTGCTTGGCTAATCATTTGGACCAACAACAAATATGGCCGCGGGGATTATCCCACAGGCATAAGGCGAGGATAAGTGGATGAGGGTTTATGAGTTTGAAACACTGCCTGGTAAGGAAAATGACGGGTTCTGAGGTAAATCATGCTAGGGTTATAAAAAAATTACGGATATTCAGTGTCATTGCAACATTTTGTAATGGGATGTAATTGTAAGTCAAAATGACTGTTAATGCTATCCTTACTACTCACACCTTTTTAGAATATTGACATTTTGACAGTGTCCCGGTATGCCAATCGCCCACTGTCAAACTGGGACACTACTCTAGGCCATTTTTTTTAATGCAGAAAAAATATTTCGGTGGACTATTGAAATACCAGTGCCGTGTATTCATGGATGCCAAGTGAAGCCAGGCTTCTCAAAAAATGGACCAAGAAAACGATATAAAAATATATCTTTCGTCTTTGTATTTTCGTAATTTTCCTTAAATTCCCAAGAGGCTGAATGTATCTCACCAGAGAAAGCATCCGAACGAGAGAAACAGCATGACATTGTTGCCACCCGTAGCATTGAATGCAATGGAAGCAAGCCTCCCTTGATAAATGGAATTTGGCCTCCATTGATAAAAAATTAAGTATAAAATAATAGCCAATCAGCGTTGAGCTCAACTGGGTGAGCTCAAATGTGAATGGTCCTGGCGCACCAAAAAAAAGTGTCAAGGGAAGCCAGTTTGTATTTGGCATCACTCCTATCGCATCAAGAAAAATACGTTGTTGTCCTCTAGTGGCTGGCAAGCTAGCTAAAATTGTCCTTTTCCTAAATTAGCCATGGATGGAGATGGGGATTTGGACTYGTGGTAAAAGCGTTTAGGCCTACTGTATGGCATAGTCATAGACCGTTTCGTCAACATGAAAGAGAGGAGGATGGCATTGGCATTTCTCTACAAGTAGGGTGAGTCAACAWTTTTTTCTACTTGCACGAACGCAGACACACACACACAAATCAGAACCATGGACAGCCACATCATATTTAGYGTACGTTGATGGGACTAAATTGTTTTTGTTATCTTTTAGTTGTCACTGTRTTAGACTAAGCATAGGTGATTTGATGGTGCTGGAATAGTGGAGGCAGCTCCTGTTTTCTTTGCGACTTGCAGTAACTCTGTGGTTCTAAATCAATAGTTGTTTAGTAGTCTAAAAATGATTAACATTAACTTGCTTGACCACGCTGTAGGTCATGTAACTGGTTGTTACATGCAGTATGCATGTACCCCGTTCCGCTAGCGGAACCCCTCGCCAACAGCCAATAAATTTGCAGGGCGCCAAATACAAAACAGAAATCTCATAAATCAAATTTCTCAAACATACAAGTATTAGGCACCATTTTAAAGATACAATTCTCGTTAATCCAGACACAGTGTCTGATTTAAAAAATGCTTTACAGCGAAAGCTCCACAAACGATTATGTTAGGTCACCACCAAGTCACAGATAAACCCAGCCATTTTTTCCGCCAAAGAGAGGAGTCACAAAAAGCACAAATAGAGATAAAATGAATCACTAACCTTTGATGATCTTCATCAGATGACACTCATAGGACTTCATGTTACACAATACATGTATGTTTTGTTCGGTAAAGTTCATATTTATATCCAAAAATCTTATTTTACATTGGCGTGTTAGATTCAGTAGTTCCAAAACATGCAGTGATATTGCAGAGMGCCRCATGAATTCACAGAAATACTCATAATAAATGTTGATGTTCTCCTGTTCTATTATACTGTTCTATTGGTTTTCTTTCAACTTTATTTAATTATCTAGCAGCCAAAGGCTTTATCCTAGTCATATTAGCAACCCATGATAGTTGATCCATCTTTAGATCTCCCCTCTCTAAATTTCAAACAGATATTTCCATCTCTATCTGTGAAACCGCTTGCATGTGCTGTGCGCATTTTAGGCATTTTCCCGTAAATATAATTTTAGAACATTCCTGCATAGGCCTACCACTGTGTGCACATTGTAGTGCCTAAAATGTGAAGAAATAAAAGTTAAACATTTTAAGCTAAACATTTTGATCTATTCCATCAACCTTATTAATTGATACAGCATATAACCACTACACTACTTTGATACGAATCGTGGGGATTAAGAAGTGAGTAGGCCTATACACAATGCCTACTGAGAAATTTGTGGGTATATAGTGCATTTGGAAAGTATTCAGACCCCTTGACTTTTTCCACATTGTGTTATGTTAAAGCCTTATTTTAAAATTGATTAAATAGTTTTTTCCCCTCATCAATCTACACACAATGCCTCCATTATTACAAAGCAAAAACAGGTTTAGACATTTTTGCAGATTTATTACAAATAAATTGATTACATTTACATACGTTTTCAGACCCTTTGCTCAGTACTTTGTTGAAGCATCTTTGGCAGCGATGACAGCCTCAAGTCTTCTTGGGTATGACGCTACAAGCTTTGGCACTTCTCTACAGATCACATCAAGCTCTGTCAGGTTGGATGGGGAGCGTCACTGCACAGCTATTTTCAGATCTCTCCAGAGATGTTCGATTGGGTTCAAGTCCGGGTTCTGGCTGGGCCACTCGYGGACATTCAGAGTCTTGTCCCGAAGCCACGCCTGCATTGTCTTGGCTGTGTGCTTAGTGTCGTCCTGTTAGAAGGTGAACCCAGTCTGAGTTCCTGAACGCTCTGGAGCAGGTTTTCATCAAGGATCTGTCTGTCCCTTGCTCCATTCATTTCCCCCTCTATCCTGACTAGTCTCAGTCCCTACCGCTGACAAACATCCCCACAGCATGATGCTGCCACCACCATTCTTCACCGTAGGGATGGTGCCAGGTTTCCTCCAGACATGGTGCTTGGCATTCTGGCCAAATAGTTCAATCTCGGTTTCGTCAGACCACAGAATCTTGTTTCTCATGGTCTGAGAGTCCTTTAGGTGCCTTTTGTCAAACTCCAAGCGGGCTGTTGTGCCTATTACTGAGGAGTGGCGTCAGTCTGGCCACTCTACCATAAAGGCCTCATTGGTGGAGTGCTGCAGAGATGGTTGTCCATCTGGAAGGTTCTCCCATCTCCACAGAGGAACTCAGCAGCTCTGACAGAGTGACCATTGAGTTTTTGGTCACCTCCCTGACCAAGGCCTTTCACCTCCGATTACTCAGTTTGGCCGGCCAGCCAGCTCTAGGAAGAGTCTTGGTGGTTCCAAACTTTTTCCATTTAAGATTGATGGAGGCCACTGTGTTCTTGGGGACCTTCAATGCTGCAGACATTTGTTGATACCCTTCCCCGGATCTGTGCCTCCGGATCATGTCTCTTAGCTCTAAGGACAATTCCTCCAACCTCATGGCTTGGTTTTTGCTCTGACATGCACTGTCAACTGTGGGACCTTATATAGACAGGTGTGTGCCTTCTAAGTCATGTCCAATCAATTGAATTTACCACAGGTGGACTCGAAGTTGTAGAAACATCTCAAGGATGATCAATGGAAACAGGATGCACCTGAGCTCAATTTCAAGTCTCATAGCAAAGGTTCTGAATACTTATGTAAATAAATAAGGTATTTCTGTTTTCGCTTTGTCTTGGGGTATTGTGTGTAGATTGATGGAAAAAAATATTGAAGCCATTTTAGAATAACACTAATGTAACAAAATKTGCAAAAAGTCAAGGKGTCTGAATACTTTCCGAATGCAYTGTACCTACGTATAGGCCTACCCTCCACTACACCACTGACATAATATATAGGTGAGGTAGCAGTGTGTTCCAATGTATAAAGCCTGCTCTGTGTGCTTACCGTTGGTGCAGACTTAAGAGTAAATCATAGTCCACAGACACTAGGATGCAATAGTCCTGCGTCCCATTGTGAAATAGCTACACGGCTCCATATGCAGGGGGGACACAGCCTGAACACACACACACATCCCCACAATTCCCAACCAATGCATCTTCTATTCTTTTGAATGTGTTGACAGTTGGAGAAATTACTTGAGCTGTGCTGAAAATCGAAAAGTATGAAAGCCAACTGACCAATAGTCTAGAACACTGCTGTACATACATGTTTTGGACTCTGATAAACACTTTACATTTCAGCTCCACTATAACATGCTGACCACACCGCTCGCGTTGCAAAATAAATGTGCACATACATGTTATTCAATCATTGCACCCACACTGCTGTCGCGCGTCTCAATAGAAATTGGTTCTATTTGTGACGCTCGTCCGGCCTCTCCCATCTCATTGTTTTTTAGGAGCATATACCCACGTGCCATCTCCTCGTTGGTTTTTAGGAGCATATACCCACATGGGTGATTGAAAGATGAATTTAAGACCACACCGGTTGGTTGTAGTAATGCTGTAAAGTTGGTTGTAAACCGCCATATAAAGTCCAAAGAAGAAAAAGAAGCCTGAAGGAAGGAACGAGGAGAGATGAGGAGAAACAAATTTGGTTTACCGTTTTAATCTGTGGATTGTCAGAGTAGAGGACCTTGTGCATTTCAGGTAAAATAACCCAATGTTTATATACCAGGACAAATTAGCTAGCAACAGCAAGCTAGCTAGCTAAATTGTCATAAATGTTTACTTATTTTTGACCTGTCCCCAAATTAATATAATTGGTTCAGTTTGTTTTGATATTTCAACCTGCGTGTCCTGGTCGCTTCTGGTGTGGGTGAACAAAATCAACTTGCACGTGATGGCGCATGCGGACATGCGGTTTGGTCAGCATGTAAGCTGTTGCTTGAAGTTCTACCTCCTACACAGAGTGCGTTGTTTTGGGAGAGGAGCAGAGAGGAAGAGCATCTTTATTATATTTTATTATATCTTTATTATACTTTATTATATTTTATTATATCTACTGTACTGTACCAAATTAATATATTATGTGTAAATACAGTAGATTTGGTCCAGTTTTCTGCAAGTACTCATTAAATTGTTACTAGTGGTTGTACTAAATTATCCTCTAATTGCACAAGTTGCATTTGTTTACATTGTGAGCCTAGCTAGTCAATGTAGCTAGCTAGTAGTAGTAGCTTCTTGACTTCAGAAATCTTAGTAAAATAACCAGTGTTGTCTGCAACCGAAATCAATTTAATTTCTCATTATTTCAATTCACAAGATGGAATGGGAAAATGTATGGAGTAAAAAGTACAATATTTTCTTAAAGGAATGTATAATAGTAAAAAAATATATAAAACCCTCTCAAAAAACGAATAAAGTACTTTTCACTACTGCTAAATGCCCATTAATGTTTCTACCTGTCCCCAAATTAATATAGTTGGTGTGGATGGACAAAATCAACATGAGCACGCGCGTGGCCGGTGTAGTTAGCGTGTGAAGTTCTCTGCGTTCATAGTAGGTTAGGGGTCAGAGGTAGGGGCTCAATACACTGTCACCCAAGTCTCGGTCTGTCTGTGGTAGGGGCTCAATACATTGTCACCCAAGTCTCGGTCTGTCTGTGACTCAAAGTCCTTGAAGCACCGACGAAACTAATGTTTAGTCTGAGGCTGAGTAGCGCTTTCCTCAGCATAATTTCAATGTCACTGTCGTGTCACCGGGAGCTACCCACTCCGCTAGCTCGTCGTCTAGGCTCGCTAACGTCAGCTAATTATAATTTACAAGAATGTGTTTTCTGAGTTGCTCTGATAACGACTTGGACGTTATTTAGTAAATGCATGCATGCCTCCCGCGTGTTCACAATTGATTCATTGCATCATTATTATACGCAATTTTCTAAATACTTGTACATCGCCCTCTAATTTAGCCAGCTAACGTTAGCTATTCTGATACTTGGTGTGGGTGTTATTCTATCGCGAAAGTGTCTGAATATGATCTGCACATTTTGTCACACACATTACGCTGTAATAATGAACGGCCGGGAGACAAAATAGTGAAGCTCACCAATCACAGATCCAGACAGCAGTACTTTGTCACGCCCTCTTCTCACGTAGCCTATCAGACCAGCTAGAAAGGAGGGGTCAGGCTTTCAGAAAAAAATCGATTCAAGCGATTCATCAAGAGAGATTTTAACCCGAGGTTTGGGAACGAAGAGTCCTTTTTGGCTGGTTTGTCTGAGGCGGCCAACAGGTCTGTTACACAGAGTGAAACTGTTACTGAGACAAAAAGACGCACACCATGCCAGCAGCACGGTAAGGACACTAGACTAGGGAGAGGACCTGATGTGCATTGTGTTATATAGTCTGTAAAGTACATGGTTCAATGCTGAGGTGTTGGGTCTATCTATACAGTGGATGGTAGGATGCTGAAATGATGGTGATGGTGTAGCTGGTCTGGTGGTAGGGAAATTGGCTCACCACTCTGTAATCTTAAGCGAGCAGATGGAGAGCGTGTTCAGTAGGAACCTGTGTGTATTAAGGGTGGGGTGTCAATGAAACACTGATAATAATTTTATTATGAACGGGCCAACTCCCTAGAGGCCTATTAACATAGTGTATTAATGAAGACTATAGTAAGTTACATTTTATTGAAGTGTCACTGCAGACTGATACAATTTGAGAATACAAAATACATATTTTTTTAAACTACATTGTGGACCACTCAAAGAGTTTTGAGACACTAAAAAACAATCATAATCAAACATGGTACATATTTCCTTTGGCGTCATAATACATTTAATCCTCTATAGTATATATTAGTATCAGTTATTATACATTACATCATTTATAAACATGTATGCAAAACAATTAAGTACAGTAGATGAAAGGACATTTAGGCACTTATAAAGAAATGTCTCCGTTGGAGGATAAGGTAGCAGGCTTTGGCGCAGGAATTTACGTTATTGTTACCTGATACATTTTCACACTGCTACAAGGCTGTGCAGGAAGCAAACGGCTGAAACAGGGAGGGAATAACCTGAACTTGTCCATCAAGAAACACTTATTTTTGTTTCGCTGCAGTGTGCACTAATGAATACACCCCAGATGTACAGTAGCGAGAGAGAGTTCAACAAGGTTCACCCTGACCCTGCACAGCCTGTCCGCTTTTCTTTTTCTTAAGGTTGAATATTATACCGAAGGCGTGCGTGCGTGTGTGTGAACTGAAGCCTGATTTTAATATGCTTATCACTCTGGCACTGTGTCCCTCAGTGGTGTCAGTCTTTTGACTCGTAGCTGAAACTCCCTGACACTCTCCCACACACGCAGGCAGGCAGGTCTGTTTGTTCAGTCTTCTGTTTTACTATTGGGTCTCAGAGGGGGAGGAGAGGTGGGTATGGAGAGACCTTGGTTTAGAAACATGTTTGGGATAACGCTCGTCACAAGACTCCACAACTGTTACAAAGTCAAGCTTTGTGTTCCACTCATCCCTGGAAGACACACACACTGCTATCCTCCTGATGGTGCCTTTTCGTGAAATATGTCATGTGATGATGCATGAATGAACATAGGGCTTCTATCACATCTGTGTTAACACCATCTGTGTTCACAGTCCATATTCTCACCTATTGACGTTAGACGGTTTAGGCCTACCTATAATTCTGCCGTTGCGTGAACGGGGCACTTATGGGACGGTCGATGGAACGCATAGACTATGTTATTCCACCATATGCATATGACATTTTCTGAGGGTTTGTAACAATACAAAACTAATGTTGTGACTGGTAATAATGTGTGTGTGTGTGTGTGTGTGTTTTACAGCCCTAATTCTCTGTTCGGGATGGGGAACCCCCTGCTGGACATCTCAGCCGTCGTGGACAAGGACTTCCTGGAAAAGTGAGTCACTGGGGAAGGGGCGTCGGTGGCTTTCACACCTAGTTCGTTAGGATTTTTGTTTAGTTTTTTACTCTGGTGCGTTTACCCTCTATGTTTGGTTCGTTTGAACAGGTGTGAACACCATCTGCACTCTGATGTGCACTACACAAGTGCACAGTTAGTTGAGGTAGTATGTACATGTAGGTAGAGTTATTAAAGTGACTATACATAGATGACAAAAGAGACCAGCGGTGGTGTAAAGAGGGGGAGGGGGCATTGCAAATAGTTTGGGTAGCCATTTGACTAGATGTTCAGGAGTCTTATGGCTTGGGGGTAGAAGCAGTTTAGAAGCCTCTTGGACCTAGACTTGGCGCTTCGGTATAACTTGCCTTGCGGTAGCAGAGATAAGTCTATTACTAGGGTGGCTGGAGTCTTTGACCATTTTTAGGGCCTTCCTCTGACACCGCGTGGTATAGAGGTCCTGGATGGCAGGAAGCTTGGCYCCAGTGATATACTGGGTCGTTCGCACTACCCTCTGTAGTGCCTTGCGGTCGGAGGCCGAGCAGTTGCCGTACCAGGCAGTGATGCAACCAGTCAGAATGCTCTCRATGGTGCAGCTGTAGAACCTTTTGAGGATCTGAGGACCATGCCAAATCTTCTCAGTCTCCTGAGGGGGAATAGGTTTTGTCGTGCCCTCTTCACGACTGTCTTGGTGTGCTTGGACCATGTTAGTTTGTTGGTGATGTGGACACCAAGGAACTTAGCTCTCAACCTGCTCCACTGCAGCMCCGTCAATRCTCGGCCCTCTTTTTCCTGTAGTCCACAATCATCTCCTTTTTCTTGATCACGTTGAGGGAGAGGTTGTTGTCCTGGCACCACACGGCCAGGTCTCTGACCTCCTCCCTATAGGCTGTCTCGTCGGTGATCAGGCCTACCACTGTTGTGTCATCTGCAAATTTAATGATGGTGTTGGAGTCGTGCCTGGCCATGCAGTCATAAGTGAACAGGGAGTACAGGAAGGGACTGASCATGCACCCCTGATGGGCCTGATGGGCCTGTGTTGAGGCTCAGTGTGGCGGATGTGTTGTTACCTACCCTTACCACCTGTGGGCGGCCCGTCAGGAAGTCCAGGATCCAGTTGCAGAGGGAGGTGTTTAGTCCCAGGGTCCTTAGCTTATTGATGAGCTTTGAGGGCACTATGGTGTTGAACGCTGAGCTTGGTTGAAATTGGTTGTTGATCATTGTTAGAGAACTGTTTTCAAGTCTTTCCATAGATTTTCAAGCAGACTTAAGTTAAAGCTCCCGAGTGGCGCAGCGGTCTAAAGCACTCTATCTCAGTGCGTCACTTCAGTCCCTGGTTCGAATCCAGTCTGTATTACATCCGGCTGTGATTGG
>NW_019942925.1:145963-177734 GCF_002910315.2 Salvelinus sp. IW2-2015 | reverse complement strand
TCAACAGTTGACCGTGGTATCAAGATGGTCTACCACTCAGAAGGACAATCCAGCCAAACTTGACACAACTGTGGAAGCATTGGACGACAACATTGGGCCAGCATCCCTGTGAACGCTTTCGACACCTTAGAGTCATGCCCGACAAATTGAGTCTGAGAGGCAAAAAGGCAAGGTGTTCCTAATATTTTGTACATTCAGGTATTTCTGCCAGTTCTGTCCATATCCTCTCTGCCCTGTCGGTCTCTCTCTCCATCGTCCTCGCTCCCCATCTGTCTACATGTATCTCTCGCCCTTCTCTGCCTATTTGCCCGATTGTCTCTTTTCTTTCCGTCAACTCTTCCCTGTCACACATTTCTCTACCTATCGAGTCTGTCTGCTCTCTCTCTAGAAGTACTAGGTACTGGGATAAATTGATGAATGAGGGTAAATGTGTGTGAGTGTTACCGTCTCGTGCCGAACAGCACAGCCCACATAGGGCATGACCTCAGAGTTGCGTCTTTGAAGAAACTGGGAGATTGAAGGGAGCGGAGGGTCAGAGTGAACAGCTTTGTGGTCGTCAGGGACAGCGTGTGTGGCCCTTTTCAGTATGGACTCCAGGACACCGTCAGGAAGAAACCCTACAGAGGGAGATAAGAAGCCTGTTATTCACTACTACACGCTGTTGTAATGCTCACAGCCTTGTAATATATGCTTCACAGGCTGTTATAACCAATGCTAACTAAACTGTGAATACTGCTACACAGCCTGTTATAACCGATTGCTTGACTAAACCTGTTATTAACCATGCTACACCAGTTGTATAAAATCAATACACGCACCTGTTATAACAATGCGTAAACTTGTTATAATCAAGTAATACAAGATATGTTATAATCAATGCTACTAAGCCTTAGTTATAACCAATGCACACAGTAGGTTATAAGCCATGCTACTAAGCCTGTTATAATCTATGCTTACACAGGGCCTGTACTACCAATGCTACTAAACCTGTTATAATCCTGCTACACCAGTATGTTATAATCAATACTATTTTGCAGCCTGTTATAACCAATGCTTAACATTATGTGAAATCAGCTAACACAGTATGTTATAAATCCATGCTACACAGCCTGTTAATAATCAATGCTACACAGTGTTATAATCCATCTACACAGTATGTCATTAATCAATTGCTAAGAAGCCTGTTATAATCAATGCTACACCAGGATGTATATCAATTGCTAACTAGCCTGTTATAATCCATGCTAAACACGTATGTCTATTATTCAATGCTATTAAGCCTGTATAAATCAAGTATTCACAGCCTGTTATAAGCCATGCTACCCACAGGCTGTTATAATCAATGTACTACGCGCCTGTTATAATCAATCACTACGCAGCCTGTTATAACAATGCGACACAGTATGTAATCAAATGCCTACTAAACCTGTATAATCCCATTCTACACAGTAGGTATTATTCCATCTACTAAGCCTGTTATAATCAATTATTCTTAGCCTATTTTAATCACATGCATACAGCAGCTGTTATCAACAATGCCA
Source organism: Salvelinus sp. IW2-2015 (assembly GCF_002910315.2). Lineage (NCBI taxonomy): Eukaryota > Metazoa > Chordata > Actinopteri > Salmoniformes > Salmonidae > Salvelinus > Salvelinus sp. IW2-2015. The sequence goes on along the minus strand of NW_019942925.1, from coordinate 176,193 downwards.
CTAAACCTGTTATCAACACGCTACTCGTGTGTGTGTGTGTGTGGTCTTGTTCTCCACAGCATATAGTAACAACTTTGGCTTTTTCCACCAGTTTCAGTTCTCCTTCAAGATCCAGAATGTTTGTCCTTCTTATAACAGGTTGCTGCCGCTAGGTTAGCTACAGAGACCTGAGAGAGGGCAGGGGGAAGGAAGAGAAGAACGGGTGGAGTATATGAGAGGGACAGAGGGGAGTTACAGTTGGGAAGACAAAGTATGTGAACCCATTATGGAGAGTACCTGGATTTCTGCACAAATTGGTCATCAATTTGATTCTGATCTTCATTCTAAGTCTCAACAGTGACAACACAGTCTAGCTTAAACTGAATAACACAAACAATTATAACGTTTTCATGTCTTATTGAACCTACCAATGTAAACATTCATCAGTGCTAGGGTGGGAAAAGTATGTCAACCCTTGGGATTTAATAAAACTGGTTGACTTTTCTGTAGATGCGGATCAGACCTGCACAACGGTTCAGGAGCAATTCTGACCATTCATCCGTTACAGAACTGTTTCTGTTCAGCAATATTCTTAGATGTGCTGTCAATGAACGGCTCATCGAGTCTGCCACAGCATTTCTTACAATCCGGGATGAGTCAGGAACTCTGGGCCACTCCAGAATGCAATTTTACTTCTGTAAGCCATTCTGTTGGTGATTTACGTCTGTGTCTGGGTCGTTGCCTGGGCGTCACCCAACTTCGTTTGAAGCTTCAAATTGGCAGAAGATTAGCCTACGTCTCCTGCAAAAATGGTCTTTGCTAAACTTGGGAATCATTTTTTCCGTTGATGATAGCAAGCTGGCCAGGCCCTGAGGCAGCAAGGGCATCCCCAAAACCATGATGCTCCCCAACCATACTTTACAGTTGGGATGAGGTTGTGATGTTGGTGTGCCTGTGCCTTTTTTTCTCCACACATAGTAGTTGTGTATTCCTTCCAAACAACTCAACTTATAGTTTAAATCGTGCCACAGAATATGTTGCCAGAAGCGCGGTCGAACATTCCAGTGCTCTTTTGAAACTTCCGACAGGAGTGGCTTCTTCCGCGGTGGTCCTCCCATGAACACCATTCTGTTTATGTTTAACATATCGTAGACTCGTCAATAGAGATGCTAGCATGTTCGAGATTTCTGTAAGTCTTAGCTGAACACTCTAGGACTTTCTTTCTAACCTCATTGAGCATTTCTCACTGTGCTCTTGCCAGTATCTTTGCAGGACGGCCATCCTAGGAGAGTCAGCAACAGTGCTGAACTTTCTCCATGTATAGGACCAATTCTGTCTTACTGTGGACTGATGAACATCAAGGCTTTTGAGAGATACTTTTGTAACCCCATCCAGCTGTATGCAAGTTAATTTCTAAGCTAGTCTTCTGAGATCTTTGTCTTGAGCATGGAATTCACATCAGGCAATGCTTATGGGTGAATACCAAACTCAAATGTGTGAGTGTTTATATATAGGGAAGCAAACTCTACCAAACATCTGCCATCTCGTTCATGACTTGGGACTCCAGGTTACTGGACTCCAGACTCCAATTATGTTTTGGAGAAGTCATTAGCCTAAGGGTTCAAACATACTTTTTCCAAACTACACTGTGATGTCTCCATGATGAGTCAAAATGTTACAATAAAAAATACAATAATTTACTGTTTATTAGTTTAAGCCACCAGTGTGGTTGGTCTATGTTGGGCTAAGATGAAATCAGGATAAATTTTAATGGACCAATCTATTGCAGAATCCAGGTAATTCCAAGGGTGTCACATACTTTTCTTGCCACTGTAGATGGAGGGAGTCTGGACCTGTTGTCCGGGAGTGTTGCATGTGGGGTATTATGAAGGTGTGTGTTACCTTTGTCTCCAGTGAGGCATGGCGCGAGGTCCCTGTAGCCTCCTCTGGTCTGCTCATATCGTGGGCGTCCACGTGGGCCTTCCTTCTGCTTCTGCTTCAGAATCTCCCCAAACTTTCCTCTCCGATACAGGCGAAGAACGTTACCACACCTTGTGGGCTCTGGATCATCCACTGTGGGTTGTTCCAAGTAGGTTAGAGTGTTGTGAGTGTATGTCAGTTGGTGAATGAAACAACCTGCGGCAACCTTTAACATTTTGAAAAGTACAGTGGGATTAGTGTAATGACAAATGTGTGTGTGTTGGTCATACCTGGGCGATTTTTATAGAGTTCTGTGTAGCTCCTCCGGCATGGTACTCTACTTTAAACTTTTTGACAATCTCTTTCAAACCTACAACACACAGCACGTACAATGTTTAAGACAACAGGGAAGCTTGTTATTATGGTTTCAAGCTTTACATGATTCAGTACATATGGTATGAGAAACATCATATTTTCTCCTGACAGAGGTAAAGACCATTATGGCCCAGTAGCTCCAAGTAACATGTTCTGTTCTCTATACATAGGGCCTTATTCACCTACTGATAACACACACAGACAGACAGAGATTAGTGTGAGAGATGGAGAGGGATGGTAGAGGGGGAGAGGAAGGTGTTTGCGTGCGTACATGTCGGGTCCACGTTGTGTATTAATGGGGGGATGCATGTTAAACGGGCTAAAATAGGCTGGCCCAGCAAACGCAGAGCTAAGGAGTGTGAGGATGAGATTTTGCGAGCTGTTTGTGCCATTGGCTGAAGAGACGCACACGGAGTGAATCAGAGGCTTCCCTCCAGCACAGCTATTTCCCAACCTTAGTGGTTTGTTTACTGCCCAGTCTGTCTGCTGACTCAACTAGAGCAGGGTGGTTGTGTGCTAACAGAACAGCTGAGGTCAGTATGTCACAACTCAAACATCTGGACAGGAATGGACTAAGGCTGGGGGAAGGGGCCAAACACCTAGGACACAGCTCAAACACCTAAACGCTGGGGTCCGTCAGAATGACACAAAGTTACAAAACGTTCAGATAGAAATTATGTGTGTAGAACATAAAATAAAAAACTATTATATCTGCAACGTCATGAATGTTACACTTCTTAGTCTCAATCACGCCTCTGCAGTTTCTGTGTTATTTCATAGTTTTGATGTCTTCACTAGAAAATAGTAAAAATTAAGAAAAAACCCTTGAACGGTAGGTGTTCTAAAACTTTTGACCGGTAGGGTAGTTAACAAGCTAACTTTCAGGAAATAAACTAGATGGCTATATCCAAATATTGTTTGATTTGCTTTCCATCTATAATGGTGGTGACAGTAGTCCGACTGACAACTTTGCCAGGGCGAGAACTTGCTGATGTCAAGCTCTTTCCAAAAGCCTAATATCCGATGAAGCAAGCTAAATGCTTAGCTAGTAGCTACATGCCAAATTAATCTCCCAACGCCAAAAGAAGTGCTCAAAGTTTATGTACAACATTCATATGATATACGGATCGATCTGAATACAACGTTGGTTGTACCCTACTGACCATGGGAAAAAACCTCCCAGGTCCTGTCCTTCACCGCAGCTGTCTTCTTATCTCGATGGGTTAAATGTAGACTTTCTTCTCACAATGCTTTGGCCGGAGGGAGGGGGAGTTAGGCCTCTTGCCCTTCTATTGGCTAGTCTGAAACTCCTGCCCCATCATTGGCTAGACTCGTCCTGGTGAATTCTAGAACGTGTCTGTTCTGTCCAGCCCACTCGGGATAAGAGAACAGCTCAGTGTGCGAACTTACGGACCCTATATGTGTGCGTGTGTGCCTGAACAGCGACCACAGTCAATCAGGAGTTTAAAATGGAAAAACACTTCTTCATGCAACAAAGAAAAAGGCAATTGTGAGGCAACTGAGACTTTAGATGAACTCGGACGATGTTGAATGATTGATTGAATTAATGTGAGTGGTAAGAGGTACCACAATGCTTTATGCTTGTCCTCGGCCAGGATTGGTCGTTGGGCTTCAGACCGTACCTGAGAGAAGAGAGCGAGAGAGAAGGGGGGGGGGGGGGACGAAAGAAAGAAAGAGAATGAGTATCTTTCAGTCATTGAGGATGAAAAAACAGAGAGCTTCAGAGGACAAAGTCTGAGTCTGTGCCCTTTAAATGTCATTTTCTACGACACACTGAGAAATCCCCTCTGATATATTACATACGCACACAACGAGGTGATTAAAACCCACTCCACTTTGATCAGGATCTAGTTTATTATTTTACACCACAGTCTCTCTGGAATCAGCTTTGTGTGTGTGTGTGTGTGTTGTGTGTGGATTGTGAGTCTAGACTAATATTATTGTTCTAGTAAAACCAAAGAATGTTCAAGGTTTGGTCCCATTCTAGTTCTAATCCATTTGTTTACTAAGTGGTCTGAGACAGACTGGTCTCGGCTGTAATCTAGCAGAGCCTTTGATCCCTCCACTACATACAACTACTAAACACTAATTAAACCTGTATAAATTTATCCAAACCCCACTACCCTTAACATTCTCTCACTACATACAGCTACTACCCAACATAGGAGCTACACAGTGCATCGGGAGCGTCTCACGCTCTGAAAAAGTTACAGGTCTAGTGTAGCAGGCCAGAACCCTACTGCTTCAGTCTAGATACATTCTCCCCTCTCTCACTTCATCTCTCCCCTTTTCTCTTCATTTGGTGACATACAACTTCATAGCACTGGACTGATGGTACAGGCCAGAGGAGTGACAGACGCGCAATCTGGTTCCTACTAGGCCATCCCAATACGGTCAAAGCTTTAGAACACCTACTCACTCAAGGGTTTTCTTAATGTTTTACTATTTCTACATTGTAGAAAAATAGTGAAGACTCAAAACGATGAAATAACACATATGGATCATGTAGTAACCAAACAAGGGTTAAACCAATCAAAATAATTTGAGATTTTTCAAATAGCCACCCTTTGCCTCGATGACAGCTTTGCACACTCTTGCATTCTCTCTAGTTTCATGAGGTAGTCAACTGGAATGCATTTCAATTAACAGGTGTGGCCTTCTAAAAGTTCATTTGTGGAATTTCTTTTTTAATATGACTTGGTCTTTTGCCAAATAGGGCTATCTTCTGTATACCCCCCCCCCCCACCTTCTCACAACACAACTGATTGGCTCAAACACATTAACAAATGAACCTTTAAGGCACACCTGTTAATTGAAATGCATCCAGGTGACTACCTCATGAAGCTGGTTGAGAGAATGCCAAGCATGTGCAAAGCTGTCATCAAGTCAAAGGGTGGCTACTTTGAAGAATCTAAAATATTATTATGATTCCATTCGTATTTCATAGTTTTGATGTCTTCGCTATTATTTCACCATTAGAAAATTAGTAAAAATAAAGAAAAACCCTTGAATGATAGTGTTCTACATTTTTGACGCGTAGTGTACACGTGACATCTCTGACCCATGCCAGCCAAACGACCACTGATAGGACAGGGTGAGGAGGAGAGGGGGGGATGAATAGAGGGCGAGATGGGTGAGGGATGGGGGAGAATGGTGAGAAGCAACTGAGGCGAGGCAGGGAGCTTTTGTGAGCCAAAGGTTCTTGTTCCAAACTTCCAGTTCAAGTCAGTTTCTGTTATTCAGTTTACAATATAGCATTTCCAAAACTGCCACCCCAAAAAGGTTGTGAAAATGTAGGCTACTGTTCTAACAATTTGTTAACTAAGAAAAATATTTCGGAGAAGGGGCCACCTACTGCAGTTGTGGCCTTGAGGATGGATCATCTGTTACCCTAACCTGCTCAGTGGCTGACCGTTCCGCTTCCAGCCAATCAGGTGCGTGTGGGTGTGGTGTCTGTCCAAAAAGGTTGGGAATTAATATAAAAGACAGCAACATGCGGGGAGGAAACGCAATAACCGCTGATTGCTGTGAATAGGGAGACCGGGCTGGTTGTCACAGTACTTCCTATTCCATCCCAATCTAGAGTGCTTTGTAGCCAAATAATTGTAAGATAAAATGTGTTGACTTCTTGGAAGAGTGTTATCACCTGGTCAATTCATGTGTAGCATCTCAAAACATTGAGATGAGGTGAATTCCTCTGTTTTTATAGGTGGCGGAAGTAAAGAAAATAGGCACGTCTTGTATTTTCTGTTTGATTATGGGAGGCTATCCATGAACAATTATGTTTGTTGAAAAAAGCAAAAGGGAAGCTATATTTCAAACCTATTTTCAAATTGCTTAGGTCAAGCCATGTAGATTTTAGCATCATAGTTAGCCTTCATGCTTAATTCGGGATGGTTGTATAAAAAGTTGTACTGACAAAGTATAAGCTGTTGAATAATAAATATTGTTTAAATCAAAATCAATTGCCTGGGTATTACTGGATATGTTGGCTACATTCATGTCAAGTGGACGGCTGTGATAGGTAGGCTTAAACGAATAATCCACTCAAACTATCTTCGCAGTATGTTAGCATGTCAGCAGTCAAGTTTTAAATATAGAATTTTCAAGAAGCAAAGTTTCACTTGCCACAGTGATAATGCAAATTATATCTTGACAACTTGACTGCTGACATGCAAAACATTTTGGGACTGTATCAACAATGGACAATGAAAAAAATACCAAAAGATAGTAGAACGCCAAGATGGTCAATCTGACCATTTTCAATAACTTAATTTCAATAAAAACCTTATAACCTACCTGCCCCTTTCCCTAAATATGTGTATTTACACTATAGGGAGTACTTGTTGAAATAAATCATAAAATACAATACTTTAAGCATTAATTCTCAAAAGAGCCATGACATCCATATGCATATATTGAACAGTAGAATAGCAGGGCCTAGACGAGTACCAATAGCAGCAATGACACGTCTTTTGGATGTCAACATCTAACAGCTAATAATATATTAAATATATGCTATTGGAAAAATAATCATTTGTGGGTTTCTAGAGGTCTAGAAACACTACAATCCGGAAACATTTATATTCGAAAGAACATAATGAAAAAGTTGTTACTGTAGGCGGCTATATGTAAAAACAAAAAAAAAACACACACAAAAAAACGAATTTCAAGTGTCAATTATTTTATTTGTAGAGTGGCCTTTGTTACACACTATGAGTCAAAAAATATTATACGTTGGAACACAGTAAAAGCTAATTTTTCTATAACGACAAAAAAAATAAAATACCCAAACCAAGACGCCGGTCAGCAAGATACGCAGTCAATGAAGAAAATATCAGTAGCCTAAGCATTAGTATAAGTGCCAAGTGTGGTGTGAATAGTGAAAATCAGCACAAAAGTTATATGGATATAATTGAATTAAGTGTCCATATTGACAGCCGGTCAAAATAGCATATTAGTTATATAATAGTTATGGACACATTATTTTTTGCTTCGCTCGTGCTTACAGTATGGTGTGCGTCTTCACGCAAAAGTTGGAACTCATTTAAGATAACAATCCCTTGTCCAAATAGAATAACGATCCTTGTCCTAACAAAAATCGTTGTCACTTCACTTGCAACACTTCCACAAACAAGTCACTTTCAGGCTGAACGGGTGTCGTGGATTTCTGTTTCACGAGTGCATCTGCCCACCTGCAGTTCTCTTCCCCCGGGAGCTGTATGCAATTTTGCTTGCGCAATGGCTCGCGTGGAATCTTTGCTGCTGCCTTGCCCTCAATGTCTCTCACGTAGCCCGTGTGCAGATATAAAGTCTCTCCTGCTCATGGTTTTGTTAATACTGACTTGAACACCACGTGTGCGTTGAAGCAGCCAAGCAAGCAGGTGTAGAACACAGCACAAGCCGCGGCGAGTTCCACCTTTCACCGATACAGCCGTGCCATCTGACCAAAACATCCACACCGACCTAAGAATAGAATAAAAAAGGTGAGGATCATTTTCTTCATAGGAAAAACAAAGTGTGATACAGAGAGCATAATGCATTGCATAAGTTATCTATATTATGGCGATGTGTATTACGTAATAGTGACATACTTTGTTCGTTGTAGTGGTAATAGTCTCCGGTTTCTCGTTGTGTCCCGATCAATGGCAACTGTCGACTGTCGGATGCGTGGTGCTCAAGACTCAAATGTTATTTCTTGCCTTGGTAATGTGTGAGTGTTGGCTTGCCATTCTGAAGCACTGTTTTGAATATTATTTATTTAACCTTTATTTAACTAGGTTGTGGAGAACTCTTACTGTGCAGTTGCCTTATTTTTGCACTAAGGGAGGGAGCTCCCATCTCCTTTGTTCATGGTGCCGACCGGGGTTGTTTTTTGCAAGCAACTTGGCGCCAATGACAATGAAGAAATTGTCCATGGTGACATTTCCCCTTGCCAATGTAAGATCCCACAAGCATCATCACATTTCCAACACTCGCCCACCTGCTGCCCGATATGGATATTCCCAGATATGGAAAGCCGTTCAGCACAAATCAGAAGGATAATCAGAGATGGTCACGATCCATTCTTTCCATCGTTTTCATTCAAATCTTGTATAGCTAGATGCAGCATGTCCATCCATTCGTCTTGGTCTTCTCATTGTAAATGACACACGCTCTCACTGTGTAACCTACTCCAAGTAGGCCTAGAGCAAACTAATAGACTGCTTGGATTTGGTGGACTGGTAAAGGGTCAACTGTTTTGGAGAGTAATTAGAAAATACTAATGACAATAGAATGGCCCACCCTGGTCTCATTCACAATTAGTGATTTCATAATTGTATTATCTGTGGCATGCTGTGCCATGCAAATCTATGGCTGCGCCATGCCCTACCACAGTCAACACATATTTTACAGTAAACATATAATGGAATAGAACAGGAAATAAAATCCCAAATAGCTGTTGCTGATTGTAACGGTACTCACATGGGCATGAGCCATGGTTATTCTAGAAAGAGTTATGAAACAGAGAGACCATCAGCACAATTTGTAGAGATTGTTTGGCAAAAATAGGTTCATTAGAAACCTTGGAATCTTCTCTTCCGATGAGGTATAGCAATCAAAACGTCTGTCTCTGCACTCGACTTCTGTAGGAGGATATGAAAGAAGTGCTATTTGGTAAGCTCTGTTCCCTTCTTAGTCAATGCATGTCATCAGTCTCTCATTCTCAATTTGATAATATTGTCACCAGGTTGGAAATTAACACCAGCCAAATGAGGGTAGATTTGTATGAATGATATTTCCACCAGCCACGTTGGCAGGTGGTCACACAGAGCGTTGGGAACAATAAAAAAGAATCAAAGCCCACATTTAGAAAGAAGCAGGTGGAAATGACAAGAAGGCTACTAAGTGTGACTTTGTTCTCGTGTTTCTTGGCCATTTAAATCAGTTTGTTCACATGCTTTTCGATGTTAGTTTGAGTTTGTTGCAACTGTCTGCTGCTAGGAAGACATTGCAGTCGTGAGATTTTATTTTAAATCACAGACCAGGGAGTGCCCAGTTACCATGTAACAGCCCTTCCTTAAAAGGCCAACTGGAAATTTGTGTGTCTCACCTAATGATTTATTATTTTATATTTTTACCCCTTTTCTCCCCAATTTACCCAGTTATCCAATTGGTAGTTACAGTCCTGTCTCATCGCTGCAACTCCCGTCGGACTCGGAGAGGCAAGAGTCGAGAGCAGTGCGTCCTCCCAAACACAACCCAACCAAGCGCACTGCTTCTTGACACAATGCGCTTAACCCGGAAGCCAACCGCACCAATTTGTCGGAGGAACGCCGTACACCTGGCGACCGGTCAGCTGCACTGCGGCCCGGCCCACCACACGGAGTGGCAAGTGCCGATGGAACAAGGACATCCCTGCCGGCCAAACCCTCCCCTAACCCGGATGACGCTGGGCAATTCTGCGCCACCCCATTGGTCCCCGATCGCGGCGGCTGCGACAGAGCCTGGACTCGAACCCAGAATCTCTAGTGGCACAACTAGCACTGCGAACAGCCTAGACCACTGCGCCACTCGGAGGCCGTTGATTGTGCTTGATTAGCTTTTTTTATAACCTATAATTTAACTAGGAAGTCAGTTAAGAAACAAATTCTAATTTACAATGACGGCCTACCAAAAGGCAAAAGGCCTCCTGCGGGGACGGGGGCTGGAATTAGAAAAAAAATATATTGACAAAACACACATCACACTATATAAAAAGAGACCATAGGCACACAAATAACAGCAAAACATAAACACAGCATGGTAGCAACACACAAACATGGTACAAACATTGGGCAAAGTCAACAGCACAAAGGTCAAGAAGGTAGAGACAACAATACATCATACAAAGCAGCCACAACTGTCAGTAAGAATGTCCATGATTGGTCTTTGATGAAGCGATGGAGATAAAACTGTCCAGTTTGAGTGTTTGTTGCAGCTCGTTCCAGTTGCTAGCTGCAGCGAACTGAAAGAGGAGAGCCCCAGGGATTGTGTGCTTTGGGACCTTAACAGAATGTGACTGGCAGAACGGGTGTTGTATGTGGAGGATGAGGGCTGCAGTAGATATCTCAGATAGGGGGAGTGAGCCTAAGATGGTTTTATAAATAGTATCAACCAGTGGGTCTTGCGACGGGTATACAGAGAGACCAGTTTACAGAGAGTATAGAGTGCAGTGATGTGTCCTATAAGGAGCATTGGTGATAAATCTGATGCCGAATGTTAAGAAACATCTAGCCGCTCGAGAGCACCCTTACCTGCCGATCTTACAAATTATGTCTCTTAATCGAGCATGGTAGGATGGTCATCTGAATCAGGGTTAGTTTGGCAGCTGGGATGAAAGAGGAGCGATACGATAGAGGAAACCAAGTCTAGATTTAACTTTAGCCTGCAGCTTTGAGATGTGCTGAGAGAAGGACAGTGCACCATCCAGCATTACTCCCAAGTACTTGTATGAGTGGGACTACCAGAGAAAGCATGTTGGCTTTGTTGTAGAGCATTTAACACAAAATCCGGGGAGGGTCCAGCGAGTATAAGACTGTATCATCTGCATATAAATGGATGAGAGAGATTCCTACCGCCTGAGCTATGTTGTTGATGTAAATTGAGAAGAGCCTGGGCCTAGGATCGAGCCTTGGGGTACTCCCTCGGTGACAGTAGTGGCTGAGACAGCAGATTTTCTGACTTGATATACTGCACTCTTTGAGAGAGGTAAGCAAAAGTGGCGCAGCGGTCTAAAGCACTCTATCTCAGTGCGTCACTTCAGTCCCTGGTTCGAATCCAGTCTGTATTACATCCGGCTGTGATTGGGAGTTCCATAGGGCGGCGCACAATTGGCCCAGCGTCGTCCAGGTGTGGCCGGGGTTGGCCGTCATTGTAAATAAAATAAATTTCTCTTGACTTTTTAAATAAAATAAAAATACGATTTAAAAACGAACTCAGCCACTCGGGAACATTCACTGTCTTCTTGGTAAGCAACTCCAATGTAGATTTGGCCTTGTATTTTAGGTTATTGTCCTGCTGAATGTTGAATTCATCTCCCAGTGTCTGGTCGAAAGCAGACTGAAAAAAAAGAAAAAAAAGAAAGCAGACTGAACCAGGTTTTCCTCTAGGATTTTTCCTGTGCTTAGCTCCATTCTGTTTATTTTTTATTCTACAAAAAATCCCCAGCCCTTAACGGTTACAAGCATACCTATAACATGATGCAGCCACCACTATCTTTGAAAATATGGAGAGTGGTACTCAGTAATGTGTTTGGGGCAAATGCAATACAACTCCTTGTCTATAGGACAAAAAGTGGGGGGGAAAGCCACCATTTTTTGCAGTATTACTTTATTGACTTTTTGCACCAGGATGCATGTTTTGTAGTATTTTTATTCTGTGCAGGCTTCCTTCTTTTCACCCTGTCAATTAGGTTATTATTGTGGAGTAACTACAATGTTGTTGCTCCATCACAGCCATTAAACTCTAACTGTTTTAAAGTCACCATTGGCCTCATGGTGAAATCCCTGAGCAGTTTCCTTACTCTCTGGCAACTGAGTTAGGAAGGACACCTGTATCTTTGTAGTGACTGGGTGTATTGATACACCATCCAAGTGTAATTAATAACTTCACCATGCTCAAAGGGATATTCAATATCTGCTTTTTCTATTTTAACCATCTACCAATAGGTTCCCTTATTTGCGAGGAATTGGAAAACCTCCCTGTTCTTTGTGGTTGAATCTGTGTTTGAAATTCACTGCTCAACTGAAGGACCTTAAAATTATCTGTGTGTGTGGGTTACAGTGATGAGGTCATTAAAAAAATCATGTTAAACACTTATTGCACACAGTGAGTCCATGTAACTTATGTGCCTCCTGAACGTATTTAGGCTTGCATAACAAAGGGGTGAATACTTATTGACTCAAGACATTTCAGCTTTCCATTTTTCCATTTTTTATTAAGTTGTAAAAATGTAGAGAAACATCATTCCACTTCCAGTGACAAAACATTTTATTTAATCAATTTTAAGTTCAGGTTGTAACACAACAAAATGTGGAAAAGGTCCAGGGGTGTGAGTACTTTCTTGAAAGCACTGTATAACACACTTTTCAATGTCAATTTGGTTGGGTCAACCAAAAAGTTCTTTATTGCAGCTTTTAACCAATGTATGTCAAAATAAATAACTTAGATCCAATAATAAAAACAAATAAACAGTTCTACAACTGAACATCAATAATCAAGAAAGTGCCTGCCCTGCAACAAAATGCTGAGTGATACAGCTTATTTAAGCAATAAGGCCCAAGGGGGTGCGGTATATGGTCAATATACCAGGGCTAAGGGCTGTTCTTAACCACGACGCAACGCAGAGTGCCTGGATACAACACTTAGCTGTGGTAAGCTGTTTAGCTGTTCACGAATAAAAGTTTTTGGAAGTGATCCATGCTAAAGGTGCTCCTTAAACCTGACTTAGACCTCAGATGGATAAGACCCTTTCTTCTTTAAGGTTGCTGCCCCTATCATCGCAAAGCCTATCTCCAACCTTTTTTAACCTTTCTCTCCTTTGGGGAGGTTCCCATTGCTTGGAAGGCAGCCACAGTTCGTCCTTTATTTAAAGGGGGAGATCAAGCTGATCCTAACTGTTATAGGCCTATTTCTATTTTGCCCTGTTTATCAAAAGTGTTGGGAAAACTTGTCAATAATCGACTGACTTTCTTGATGTCTATAGTATTCTCTTGGGTATGCAATCTGGTTTCTGCTCAGGTTGTGGATGTGTCACTGCAACCTTAAAGGTCCTCAATGATGTCACCATTGCCCTCGATTCTAAACAATATTGTGCTGCTATTTTTATTGACTTGGCCAGCGCTTTTGATACGGTAGACCATTCCATTCTTGTGGGCCGGCTAAGGAGTATTGATGTCTCTGAGGGGTCTTTGGCCTGGTTTGTTAACTACCTCTCTCAAAGAGTGCAGTATATCAAGTCAGAAAATCTGCTGTCTCAGCCACTACCTGTCACCGAGGGAGTACCCCAAGGCTCGATCCTAGGCCCCAGGCTCTTCTCAATTTACATCAACAACATAGCTCAGGCGGTAGGAATCTCTCTCATCCATTTATATGCAGATGATACAGTCTTATACTCGGCTGGACCCTCCCCGGATTTTGTGTTAAATGCTCTACAACAAAGCCAACATGCTTTCTCTGGTAGTCACCTCATACAAGTACTTGGGAGTAATGCTGGATGGTGCACTGTCCTTCTCTCAGCACATMTCAAAGCTGCAGGCTAAAGTTAAATCTAGACTTGGTTTCCTCTATCGTAATCGCTCCTCTTTCATCCCAGCTGCCAAACTAACCCTGATTCAGATGACCATCCTACCCATGCTCGATTAYAGAGACATAATTTGTAGATCGGCAGGTAAGGGTGCTCTCGAGCGGCTAGATGTTCTTTAACATTCGGCCATCAGATTTATCACCAATGCTCCTTATAGGACACATCACTGCACTCTATACTCBTCTGTAAACTGGTCATCTCTGTATACCCGTCGCAAGACCCACTGGTTGATACGTATTTATAAAACCATCTTAGGCCTCACTCCCCCTATCTGAGATATCTACTGCAGCCCTCATCCTCCACATACAACACCCATTCTGCCAGTCACATTCTGTTAAAGGTCCCCAAAGCACACATATCCCTGGGTCTCTCCTCTTTTCAGTTCGCTGCAGCTAGCAACTGGAACGAGCTGCAACAAACACTCAAACTGGACAGTTTTATCTCCATCGCTTCATTCAAAGACTCAATCATGGACACTCTTACTGACAGTTGTGGCTGCTTTGTATGATGTATTGTTGTCTCTACCTTCTTGACCTTTGTGCTGTTGACTTTGCCCAATGTTTGTACCATGTTTCTGTGCTGTTGTGTTGCTACCATGCTGTGTTATGTTTTGCTGTTATTTTGTTGCCTTAGGTCTCTTTTTATATAGTGATGTGTGTTTTGTCCTATATATTTTATTTTTCTAATTCCAGGCACCCGTCCCCGCAGGAGGCCTTTTGCCTTTTGGTAGGCCGTCATTGTAAATTAGAATTTGTTCTTAACTGACTTACCTAGTTAAATATAGGTTATAAAAAAAGCTTAATCAAGCACAATCATACGGCCTCCCGAGTGGCGCAGTGGTCTAAGGCACTGTATCGCAGTGCTAGTTGTGCCACTAGAGATTCTGGGTTCGAGTCCAGGCTCTGTCGCAGCCGGCCGCGATCGGGAGACCAATGGGGTGGCGCAGAATTGCCCCAGCGTCATCCGGGTTAGGGGAGGGTTTGGCCGGCAGGGATGTCCTTGTTCCATCGTGCACTTGCCACTCCTGTGGTGGGCCGGGCGCAGTGCAYGCTGACACGGTCGCCAGGTGTACGGCGTTTCCTCCGACACATTGGTGCGGTTGGCTTCCGGGTTAAGTGGGCATTGTGTCAAGAAGCAGTGCGGCTTGGTTGGGTTGTGTTTCGGAGGACGCACTGCTCTCGACCTTYGCCTCTCCCGAGTCCGTACGGGAGTTGCAGCGATGAGACAGGACTGTAACTACCAATTGGATAACTGGGATAAATTGGGGAGAAAAAGGGGTAAAAAATATAAAATAATAATAATCATTAGGTGAGACACAAAATTTCAGTTGGCCTTTTAAGGGAAGGGCTGTTAACATGGTAACTTGGGCACTCCCTGGTCTGTGATTTAAAATAAAATCTCAGACTGCAATGTCTTCCTAGCAGCAGACAGTTGCAACAAACTCAAACTAACATCGAAAAAGCATGTGAACAAACTGATTTAAMTGGCCAAGAAACACGAGAACAAAGTCACACTTTAGTAGCCTTKCTTGTCATTTCCACCTGCYTCTTTCTAAATGTGGGCTTTGGATTTTTTGTTTTTGTTTATTGTTCCCAAACGCTCTGTGTGACCACCTGCCAACGTGGCTGGTGGAATATACATTCATACAAAATCTACCCTCATTTGGCTGGTGTTAATTTCCAACCCTGGTGACAATATTATCAAATTGAGAATGAAGAGACTGATGACAATGCATTGACTAAGAAGGGAACAGAGCTTACCAAATAGCACTTCTTTCATATCCTCCTACAGAAGTCGATGCAGGACAGACGTTTTGATTGCTATACCCTATCGGAAAGAGAAGATTCCAAGGTTTCTAATGAACCTATTTTTGCCAAACAACTCTACAAATTGTGCTGATGGTCTCTCTGTTTCATAACTCTTTCTAGAATAACCATGGCTCYATGCCCATGTGAGTACCGGTTACAATCAGCAACAGCTATTTGGGATTTTATTTTTCTGTTCTATTCCATTATATGTTTACTGTAAAATATGTGTTGACTGTGGTAGGGCATGGCGCAGCCATAGATTTGCATGGCACAGCCATGCACAGATAAATACAATTATGWAATCACTAATTGTGAATGAAGAACAGGGTGGGCMATTCTATTGTATTAGTATTTTCTAATTATACTCTCAAAACAGTTGACCCTTTACCAGTCCACCAAATCCAAGCAGTCTTATTAGTTTGCTCTAGGCCTACTTGGAGTAGGTTACACAGTGAGAGCGTGTGTCATTTACAATGAGAAGACCAAGACGAATGGATGGACATGCTGCATTAGCGTTACTACAAGATTTGAATGAAAACGACTTGGATGGCGCGGAAGAAATGGATCGTGACCATCTCTGATTATCCTTCTGATTTGTGCTGAACGGCTTTCCATATCTGGGAAAATATCCATATCGGGCAGCAGGTGGGCGAGTGTTGGATAATGTGATGATGCTTGTGGGATCTTACATTGGCAAGGGGYGAAATGTCACCATGGACAATTTCTTCATTGTCATTGGCGAACAAGTTGCTTGCAAGAAAACAACCCCGGTCGGCACCATGAACAAAGGAGATGGGAGCTCCCTCCCTTAGTGCAAAATAAGGCAACTGCACAGTAAGAGTTCTCCACAACCTAGTTAAATAAAGGTTAAATAAATAAATATTCAAACAGTGCTTCAGAATGGCAAGCCAACACTCACACATTACCAAGGCAAGAAATAACATTTGAGTCTTGAGCACCACGCATCCGACAGTCGACAGTTGCCATTGATCGGGACACAACGAGAAAACCGGAGACTATTACACACTACAACGAACAAAGGTATGTCACTATTACGTAATACACATCGCCATATATAGATTAACTTATGCAATGCATTATGCTCTTCTGTATCACACTTGTTTTTCCTATGAGAAAATKATCCTCACCTTTTTTTATTCTATTCTATAGGTCGGTGTGGATGTTTTGGATCAGATGGCACGGCTGTACTCGGTGAAAGGTGGAACTCGCCGCTGGCTTGYTGCTGTGTTCTACAACCTGCTTGRCTTGGCTGCTRTCAACGCACACGTGGTGTTCAAGCAGTAATTGAACAAAACCATGAGCAGGAGAGACTTTATCTGGCACACGGGCTACGTGAGAGACATATGAGGGCCAAGGCAGCAGCAGCAGCAAAGATTCCACGCGAGCCATTGCGCAAGCAAAATTGCATACAGCTCCCGGGGGAAGAGAAACTGCCAGGTGTGCAGATGCACTCGGAACAGAATCCACGACACCGGAACAGAATCCACGACACCCGTTTCAGCTGAAAGTGACTTGTTTGTGGGAAGTGTTGCAAGTGAAAGTGACAACGATTTGTGTTAGGACAAGGGATCGTTATCTCATTTAGGACAAGGGATTGTTATCCCTAAATGAGATCCAACTTTTGCGTGAAGACGCACACCATACTGTAAGCACGAGCGAAGCAAAAAATAATGTGTCCAATAACTATTATATAACTAATATGCTATTTTGACCGCTGTCATATGGACACTTAAATTCATTATAATTCCATTATAACTTTTGTGCTGATTTTCACTATTCACACCCACACTTGGCACTTATACTAATGCTTAGGCTACTGATATTTTCTTCATTGACTGCGTATCTTGCTGACCGTGCGTCTTGGTTTGGGTATTTTTATTTGTTTTGTCGTTATAAAAAATTAGCTTTTACTGTGTTCCAACGTATAATATTTTTTGACTCATAGTTGTAACAAAGGCACTCTACAAATAAAATGTAATTGACACTTGAAATTCAGTTTTTTTTTTGTGTTTTTTTTTGTTTTTACATATAGCCAGCCTACAGTAACAACTTTTTCATTATGTTCTTTCGAATATAAATGTTTCCGGATTGTAGTGTTACCTAAGACCTCTAGAAACCCAACCAAATGATTATTTTTCCAATAGCATATATTTAATATATTTATTAGACTGTTAGAATGTTGACATCCAAAAGACGTGTCATTGGCTGCTATTGGTACTCGTCTAGGCCCTGCTATTCTACTGTTCAATATATGCATATGGTAATGTCATGGCTCTTTTGAGAATTAAATGCTTAAAGTAATTGTATTTTATGATATTTATTTCAAAGTACTCCTATAGTGTAAAATACACATATTTAGGGAAAGGGGCAGGTAGGTTAAAGGTTTTTATTGAAATTAAGTTATTGAAAATGGTCAGATTGACCATCTTGGCGTTTCTACTATCTTTTGGTATTTTTTTCATTAGTCCATTGTTGATACAGTCCCAAAATGTTTTGCATGTCAGCAGTCAAGTTGTCAAGATATAATTTGCATTATCATGATGTGGCAAGTGAAACTTTGCTTCTTGAAAATTCTATATCTTTAAAACTTGACTGCTGACATGCTAAACATACCGCAAGATAGTTTGAGTGGATTATTCGTTTAAGCCTACCTATCACACCGTCCACTTGACATGAATGTAGCCAACATAATCCAGTAATACCCAGGCAATTGATTTTGATTTAAACAATATTTATTATTCAACAGCTTATACTTTGTCAGTACAACTTTTTATACAACCATCCCGAATTAAGCATGAAGGCTAACTATGATGCTAAAATTCTACATGGCTTGACCTAGCAATTTGAAAATAGGTTTGAAATATAGCTCTCCCTTTTGCTTTTTTCAACAAACATAATTGTTCATGGATAGCCTCCCATAATTCAAACAATGAAAATACCAAGACGTGCCTATTTTCTTTACTTCCGCCACCTATAAAAACAGAGGAATTCACCTCATCTCAATGTTTTGAGATGCTAACATGAATTGACCAGGTAGATAACGTCTTCCAAAGAAGTCACACATTTCTATCTTACAATTATTTGGCTACAAAGCACTCTAGATTGGGATTGGGAAGATTGGGAAGTACTGTGACAACCAGCCCCGGGTCTCCCCTATTCACAGCAATCAGCGGTTATTGCGTTTCCTCCCGCATGTTGCTGTCTTTTATATTAATTCCCAACCTTTTGGACAGACACCACACCCACACGCACCTGAGTGGCTGGAAGCGGCAACGGTCAGCCACTGAGCAGGTTAGGGTAACAGATGATCCATCCTCAAGGCCACAAACTGCAGTAGGTGGCCCCTTCTCCGAAATATATTTTCTTAGTTAACAAAATGTTAGAAACAGTAAGCCTACATGTTACACAAACCTTTTTTGGGGTGGCAGTTTTGGAAATGCTATATTGTAAAACTGAATAAACAGAAACTGACTTGAACTGGAAGTTTGGAACAAGAACCCTTTGGCTCACAAAAGCTACCTGCTCCGCCTCAGTTGCTTCTCACCATTCTCCCCCACTCCTCACCCATCTCGCCCTCTATTCATCCCCCCTCTCCTCCCTCACCCCTGTCCTATCAGTGGCGTCTTGGCTGGCATGGGCTCAGAGATGTCACGTGTACACTACCGGTCAAAAATGTAGAACACCTACTCATTCAAGGGTTTTTCTTTATTTTTACTATTTTCTACATGGTGAAATAATAGCGAAGACATCAAAACTATGAAATAACACGAATGGAATCATAATAATATTTTAGATTCTTCAAAGTAGCCACCCTTTGACTTGATGACAGCTTTGCACATGCTTGGCATTCTCTCAACCAGCTTCATGAGGTAGTCACCTGGAATGCATTTCAATTAACAGGTGTGCCTTAAARGTTCATTTGTTAATGTGTTTGAGCCAATCAGTTGTGTTGTGAGAAGGTGGGGGGGGGGGGGTATACAGAAGATAGCCCTATTTGGCAAAAGACCAAGTTCATATTAAAAAAAGAAATTCCACAAATGAACTTTTAAGAAGGCACACCTGTTAATTGAAATGCATTCCAGTTGACTACCTCATGAAACTAGAGAGAATGCCAAGAGTGTGCAAAGCTGTCATCGAGGCAAAGGGTGGCTATTTGAAAAATCTCAAATATATTTTGATTTGTTTAACCCTTGTTTGGTTACTACATGATTCCATATGTGTTATTTCATCGTTTTGATGTCTTCACTATTRTTCTACAATGTAGAAAATAGTAAAACATTAAGAAAAACCCTTGAGTGAGTAGGTGTTCTAAAGCTTTTGACCGGTAKTGGAGATGGCCATAGTAAGGAACCAGATTGCGCGTCTGTCACTCCTCTGGCCTGTACCATCAYGTCACAGTGCTATGAAGTTGTATGTCACCAAATGAAGAGAAAAGGGGAGAGATGAGTGCAGAGGGGAGGAAATGTATCTAGACTGAAGCAGTAGGGTTACTGGCCTGCTACACTAGACCTGTAACTTTTTCAGAGCGTGAGACGCTCCTCGATGCACTRGTGTAGCTCCTATGTTGGGGTAGTAGCTGTATGTAGTGAGAGAATGTTAAGGGTTAGTGGGGTTTGGATAAAGTTTATACAGGTTTAATTAGTGTTTAGTAGTTGTATGTAGTGGGAGCGGATCAAAGGGCTCTGCTAGATTACAGCCCCGAGACCAGTCTGTCTCAGACCACTTATGTAAACAATGGATTAGAACTAGAATGGGACCAAACCTTGAACATTCTTTGGTTTTACAGAACAATAATATTAGTCTAGACTCACATTCCACACACACACACACACACACACACAAAGCTGATAAATCCAGAGAGAGCTGTGGTGTAAAATAATCAACTAGATCCTGATCAAAGTGGAGTGGGTTTTAATCACCTCGTTGTGTGCGTATGTATATAATCAGAGGGGATTTCTCAGTGTGTCGTAGAAAATGACATTTAAAGGGCACAGACTCAGACTTTGTCCTCTGAAGCTCTCCTGTTTTTTCATCCTCAATGACTGAAAGATACTCATCTCTTTCTTTCTTTCGTCCCCCCCCCCCCCCCTTCTCTCTCGCTCTCTCTCTCTCAGGTACGGTCTGAAGCCCAACGACCAGATCCTGGCCGAGGACAAGCATAAAGCATTGTGGGTACCTCCTACCACTCACATTAATTCAATCAATCATTCAACATCGTCCGAGGTTCATCTAAAGTCTCAGTTGCCTCACAATTGCCTTATTTCTTTGTTGCATGAAGAAGTGTTTTTCCATTTTAAACTCCTGATTGACTGTGGTCGCTGTTCAGGCACACACGCACACATATAGGGTCCGTAAGTTCGCACACTGAGCTGTTCTCTTATCCCGGAGTGGGCTGGACAGAACAGACACGTTCTAGAATTCACCAGGACGAGTCTAGCCAATGATGGGGCAGGAGTTTCAGAACTAGCCAATAGAAGGGCAAGAGGCCTAACCTCCCCCTCCCTCCRGGCCAAAGCAGTTTGAGGAAGAAAGTCTACATTTAACCACATAGAGATAAGAAGACAGCTGCGGTGAAGGACAGGACCTGGGAGGTTTTTTCCCATGGTTCAGTAGGGTACAACCAACGTTGTATTCAGATCAGATCCGTATATCATATGAATGTTGTACCATAAAACATTGAGCACTTCTTTTGGCGTTGGGAGATTAATTTGGCATGTAGCTAGCTAGCTAAGCATTTAGCTTGCTTCATCRGATATTAGGCTTTTGGAARGAGCTTGACATCAGCAAGTTCTCGCCCTGGCAAAGTTGTCAGTCGGACTACTGTCACCACCATTATAGATGGMAAGCAAATCAAACAATATTTGGATATAGCCATCTAGTTTATTTCCTGAAAGTTAGCTTGTTAACTACCCTACCGGTCAAAAGTTTTAGAACACCTACTCGTTCAAGGGTTTTTCTTAATTTTTTACTATTTTCTAGTGAAGACATCAAAACTATGAAATAACACAGAAACTGCAGGAGGCGTATTGAGACTAAGAAGTGTAACATTCATGACGTTGCAGATATAAATTAGTTTATTTATTTTATGTTCTACACAATACATTTCTATCTGAACGTTTTGTAACTTTGTGTCATTCTGAACGGACCCCAGGTTTAGGTGTTTGAGCTGTGTCCTAGGTGTGTTGGCCCCCTTCCCCCCCAGCCTTAGTCCATTCCTGTCCAGATGTTTGAGTTGTGACCAATACTGACCTCAGCTGTTCTGTTAGCACACAACCACCCTGCTCTAGTTGAGTCAGCAGACAGACTGGGCAGTAAACAAACCACTAAGGTTGGGAAATAGCTGTGCTGGAGGGGGAAGGCCTCTGATTCACTCCTGTGCGTCTCTTTCAGCCAATGGCACAAACAGTCTCGCAAAATCTCATCCTCACCTCCTTAGCTCTGCGTTCTGCTGGGCCAGCCCTATTTTAGCCCGTTTAACATGCATCCCCCCATTAATACACACGTGGACCCGCACATGTACGCACGCAAACACCTTCCTCTCTCCCCCTCTACCATCCCCTCTCCATCTCTCACACTATCTCTGTCTGTCTGTGTGTGTTATCAGTAGGTGATAAGGCTCCTATGTATAGAGAACAGAACATGTTACTTGGAGCTACTGGGGCCATAATGGTCTTTAGCTCTGTCAAAGGAGAAAATATGATGTTTCTCATACCATATGTACTGAATCATAGTAAAGCTTGAAACCATATAACAAGCTTCCCTGTTGTCTTAAACATTGTACGTGCATGTGTGTTGTAGGTTTGAAGAGATTGTCAAAAAGTTTAAAGTAGAGTACCATGCCGGAGGAGCTACACAGAACTCTATAAAAATCGCCCAGGTATGACACACACACACACATTTAGTCATTACACTATCCCACTGTACCTTTTTCAAAATGTGTAAAGGTTGCCCAGGTATGTTTCATTCACACACACTGACACACTCCACACACTCTAACCTACTTGGAACACACACACAGTGGATGATCCAGGAGCCCCACAAGGTGTGTACGTTCTTCGGCTGTATCGGAGAGGATAAGTTTGGGGAGATTCTGAAGCAGAAGGCAGAGGAGGCCCACGTGGACGCCCACTACTATGAGCAGACAGAGGAGGCTACAGGGACCTGCGCCGCATGCATCACCGGAGACAACAGGTAAACACGACACTCTCATAATACACACATGCACACACTCCCAGGACAACAGGTCAAGACTCCACTCCATCTRCAGTGGCAAGAAAAAGTATGTGAACCCTTTGGAATTACCTGGATTTCTGCATAGATTGGTCATAAAATTTGATCTGATCTTCATCTTAGTCACAACAATAGACAAACACAATGTGCTTAAACTAATAACACAGTAATTATTGTATTTTTTTATTGTATATATTGAATTCATCATTGGAACATTCACAGTGTAGGTTGGAAAAAGTATGTGAACCCTTAGGCTAATGACTTCTCCAAAACATAATTGGAGTCTGGAGTCAGCTAACCTGGAGTCCAATCAATGAGACGAGATTGGAGATGTTGGTTAGAGTTGCCCTGCCCTATATAAAACACTCACAMAATTTGAGTTTGCTATTCACAATAAGCATTGCCTGATGTGAACCATGCCTCAAACAAAGATCTCAGAAGACCTCAGATTAAGAATTACTTGCATAAAGCTGGAAAGGGTTACAAAATTATCTCAAAAAGCCTTGATGTTCATCAGTCCACTGTAAGACGAATTGTCTATAAATGGAGAAAGTTCAGCACTGTTGCTACTCTCCCTAGGAGTGGCCGTCCTGCAAAGATGACTGCAAAAGCACAGTGCAGAATGCACAATGAGGTTAAGAAGAATCCTAGGGTGTCAGCTAAGACTTACAGAAATCTCTGAACATGCTAGCATCTCTATTGACGAGTCTACGATATGTTAAATACTAAACAAGAATGGTGTTCATGGGAGGACACCGCGGAAGAAGCCACTCCTGTCGGAAGTTTGCAAAAGAGCACCTGGATGTTCTACAACGCTTCTGGCAAAATATTCTGTGGACAGATTAAACTAAAGTTGAGCTGTTTGGAAGGAACACACAACACTATGTGTGGAGAAAAAAAGGCACAGCACACCAACATCAAAACCTCATCCCAACTGTAAAGTATGGTGGAGGAAGCATCATGGTTTGGGGATGCTTTGCTGCCTCAGGGCCTGGACAGCTTGCTATCATCAACGGAAAAATGAATTCCCAAGTTTAGCAAGACATTTTGCAGGAGAATGTAAGGCTATCTGTCTGCCAATTGAAGCTCAAAAGAAGTTGGGTGACGCAACAGGACAACGACCCAAAACACAGAAGTAAATCAACAACAGAATGGCTTCAACAGAAGAAAATTCGCATTCTGGAGTGGCCCAGAGTCCTGACTCAACCCGATTTAAAATGCTGTGGCATGACCTCGAGAGCGGTTCAYACCAGACATCCTAAGAATATTGCTGAACAGAAACAGTTCTGTAAAGATGAATGGTCCAGAATGCCTCCTGACCGTTGTGCAGGTCTGATCCGCAACTACAGAATATGTCAACCAGTTATTAAATCCAAGGGTTGACATACTTTTCCCACCCTACACTATGAATGTTTACATAGTGTATTCAATAAAGACATGAAAACGTATAATTGTTTGTGTGTTATTAGTTTAAGCAGACTGTGTTTGTCTACTGTTGWGACTTAGATGAAGATCAGATCAAATTKCATGACCAATTTGTGCAGAAATCCAGGTAATTCCAAARGGTTCACATACTTTGTCTTACCACTGTAACTCCACTSTGTCCCTCTCATCAACTCCACTCGTTCTTCTCTTCCTTCCCCCCTCCCTCTCTCAGGTCTCTGGTAGCTAACCTAGCGGCAGCTAACTGTTATAAGAAGGACAAACATCTGGACTTGAAGGAGAACTGGAAACTGGTGGAAAAAGCCAAAGTTTACTATATCGCTGTGAGTACAAGACAAACAACGAGTAGCATTGTTGATTACAGCTGTGTAGCATGATTATAACGGCTTAGTGCATTGATTATAACATATGTGTAGCATGGATTTATAAGCTTAGTAGCATGATTATAAAGGCTGTGTAGCATGGATTATAATAGGTTTAGTAGCATTGTTATAAACGGCTGTGTAGAATTGATTATAACAGGCTTAGTAGCGTGGATTATAACATACTGGTGTAGCATTGGTTATAACAAGCTGCGTAGTATTGATTATAAATACTGTGTAGCATGAATTATAACAGCCTTTAGTAGCATTGATTATAACAGCTGTGTAGTATTGGTTTAACATACTGTGTAGCATGGATTATAACAGTTAGTAGCATTGATTATACATACTTGTATTATTGATTATATACTGTGTAGCATTGGTTATAACAGGCTGCGTAGTATTTATTATAACATACTGTGTAGCATGATTATACATATGTGTAGCATATAACAGCTTTGTAGCATTGATTATACACGGCTGTTGTAGAATTGATTATAAACGGCTTAGTAGCGTGGATTATAACATACTGTGTAGCATTGGTTATAACAAGCTGCGTAGTATTGATTATAACATACTGTGTAGCATGAATTATAACAGCCTTAGTAGCATGGTTATAACAGCTGTGTAGTATTGTTATAACATACTGTGTAGCATGGATTATAACAGGTTTAGTAGCATTGATTATAATACTGTGTATTATGATTATAACATACTGTGTAGCATTGGTTATAACAGGCTGCGTAGTATTTATTATACATACTGATGTAGCATTGATTATAACATACTTGTGTGGTATAACAGGTTAGTAGATTGATTATTAACATGCTGTGTAGCATTGTTTATAACATGCTGTGCTAGCATTGATTATAACATGCTGTGTAGCATTGATTATAACATACTGTTATTATTGATTTATAACATGCTGTGTAGATTGATTATAACATACTGTGTAGTTTTTGATTATAACAGGCTGTTATCATTGATTATAAATGCTGTGTACATTGATTAACAGCTGTGTAGCATTGATTAATAACAATCTGTGTAGGTTTGATTATTAATCAGGCTGTTGTAGCATTGATTATAACATGCTGTGTAGATTGATTATAACATGCTGTGTAGCATTGATTATAAAATACTGTGTATTATTGATTATAAAGCTGTGTACATTGATTATAACTCTGTGTAGCATTGATTATAACATGCTGTGTAGTCATTGATTATAACATGCTGTGTAGCATTGATTATAAAATACTGTGTAGTTTGATTATAAAGGCTGTGTAGCATTGATTATAACATGCTGTGTAGCATGGATGTATACAGCTGTGTAGCATTGATTATAACATACTGTGTATTATTGATTATAACATGCTGTGTAGCATTGATTATAACATACTGTGTAGCATTGATTTTAACATGCTGTGTAGCATTGATTATAACATACTGTGTAGGTTTGATTATAACAGGCTGTGTAGCATTGATTATAACAGGCTGTGTAGCATTGATTAACATGCTGTGTAGCATTGATTATAACATGCTGTGTAGTATTGATTATAACATGCTGTGTAGCTTGATTATAACATACTGTGTATTATTGATTATAACATGCTGTGTAATTATTGATTATAACATACTGTGTAGCATTGATTATAACATGCTGTGTAGCATTGATTATAACATACTGTGTAGGTTTGATTATAACATACTGTGTGGATTGATTATAACATACTGTGTAGCATTGATTTAACTGCTGTGTAGCATTGATTATAAATGCTGTGTAGATTGATTCTAACATACTGTGTAGGTTTGATTATAACAGCTGTGTAGCATTGATTATAACATACAGTGTATTATTGATTATAACAGGTGTTAGGATGGATTATAACAGGCTGTGTAGCATTGATTATAACATCAAGTGTATTATTGATATAACATGCTGTGTAGGATTGATTATACAGGCTGTGTAGCATTGATTAAATACGTGTAGCATTGATTAATAATGCTGTGTAGCATTGTTATAACATGCTGTGTAGCATTGATTATACATGCTGTGTAGCATTGATTATAACATGCTGTGTAGCATTGATTATAACAGGCTGTGTATCATTGATTATAACATACTGTGTAGGCTTGATTATAAAAGGCTGTGTAGGATGGCTTATAACAGGCTGTGTAGGATTGTTTATAACAGCGTGTTAGCATTGATTATAACATGCTGTGTAGCATTGATTATAACATACAGTGTAGGATGGATTATAACGGCTGTGTAGGATGGATTATAACATTCTGTGTAGCTGATAGCTGGATTGATATAACAGGCTGTGTAGATGATTATAACAGGCTGTGTAGCATTGATTATTAAACTGTGTAGGAGATTATACATGCTGTGTGATTGATTATAACATGCTGTGTAGCATTGATTATAAATGCTGTGTAGCATTTGAATTATAAACTGTGTAGCATTGATATAAACTGTGTAGTATTGATTATAACAGGCTGTGTAGCATTGATTATAACAGGCTGTGTAGCATTGGTTATAACATGCTGTGTAGCATTGATTATAACATTCTGTGTAGCATTGATTATAACATGCTGTGTGGCATTGATTATAACAGGCTGTGTAGATTGATTATAATACTGTGTATTATTGTATAACATATCGGTGTAGCATTGATTATAACATGCTGTGTAGCATTGATTTAACAGGCTGTGTAGCATTGATTATACATGCTGTGTAGCATTGATGATACATGCTGTGTAGCATTGATTATAACATGCTGTGGTAGCATTGATTATAACTGCTGTGTAGCATTGATTATAACATGCTGTGTAGCATTGATTATAAAGGTGTGTATATTGATTATAACATACGTTAGCTGATTATAAAAGGCTGTGTAGGATGGATTATAACAGGTGTGTAGGATTGTTATAACAGGCTGTGTAGCTGATTATAATGTGGTGCATTGATTTATAACATACTGTGTAGGACTGGATTTATAACATACTGTGTAGATGGATTATAAGGTGTGTAGGAGGATTATAACATGCTGTGTAGCTTGATTATAACGGGCTGTGTAGCATTGATTATAACAGGCTGTGTAGGATGGATTATAACAGGCGTGTTAGCATTGATTATAACATACTGTGTAGCATGATATAACATACGTGTGTAGAGTATTGATTATAACAGTGTGTGTAGCATTGATTTATAACAGGCTGTGTAGCTTTGATTATAACTAACTGTGTAGCATTGATTATAACAGGCTGTGTAGCATTGATTATAACATACTGTGTAGCATTGATTATAACAGGCTGTGTAGCATTGATTATAACATACTGTGTAGCATGATTATAACAGGCTGTGTAGCATTGATTATAACATGCTGTGTAGCATTGTTATAACAGGCTGTGTAGCATTGATTATAACATGCTGTGTAGCATTGATTATAACATTCTGTGTAGCATTGATTATAACATGCTGTGGCATTGATAAACATCGGTGTACATTGATTATAACTAACTGTGTATTAGATTATAACATACGGTGTATTATTGATTATAACAGGCTGTGTAGCATTGATTATAACATACTGTGTAGGATGATTAAACATACTGTGTAGGATTTTTTAACAGGCTGTGTAGGATGAATTTAAACGGCTGTGTAGCATTGATTATAACATGATGTGTAGCATAATTACAGGCTCTGTGTAGCATTACACAGGCTGTGTAGTAGTGATAACAGGCTTTTATATCTCCTCTGTAGGGTTTCTTCCTGACGGTGTCTGGAGTCCATAATGAAAGTGGCAAACGTGCTTCTGAAACAACAAGCTGTTCACTCTGAACCTCTCGCTCCCTTCATCTCCCAGTTCTTCAAAGACGCCCTCATGGAGGTCATGCCCTATGTGGATGTGCTGTTCGGCAACGAGACGGTACACACACACACCTCATTCATTCATTTATCCAGTATCTAGGTACTTCTAGAGAGAGAGACAGACAGACTGATAGGTAGAGAGAAAGTGTGACAGGGAGGAGTGACGGAAAGAAAGAGACCAACGGGCAAATAGGCAGAAAGGGCGACAGATCACATGTAGACAGATGGGGAGCGAGGACGATGGAGAGAGAGACGACAGGCAGACGAGATAGGACACATGGAAAATGGAGAAATACACTGAATGTACAAAATATTAGGACACACCTTCCTTTTGCCCTCAGACTCAATTTGTCAGGGCATGGACTCTACAAGGTGTCGAAAGCGTTCACGGGGATGCTGGCCATGTTGTCTCCAATGCTTCCCACAGTTGTGTGTGTTGGCTGGATGTCCTTTAGTGTGGACCATTCTTGATACACACGGCAACTGTTGAGCCTGAAAAACCCAACGTTGCACTCAGACACCATACTCCTTTGAAGGCATTAAAAATCTTTTGTCTTGCCTATCACCCTCTGATGGCACACATAAACATCCATGTCCAAGGCTTAAATTCCTTCTTTAACCTGTCTCCTCCTTTAGCTACACTGATATGAAAGTGGGATTTAACAGGGGACATCAGTAGGGATCATAGACTGACAGGTGAATCAGGTGAAGTATGTAATGAAAAGGAAGTGTGTTCCTAATGTTTTGTACACTCCGTGTAAATGGCGACTCATGGGATATTTCTGTTTTTCAGGAGGCGGCCACGTTTTCAAAAGAGCAAGGCTTTCAGGTGAGTGGACTGCGATTTGAAACACAAACACACACACACTCTTGTATATTAGTATAGCTTGTTTGTGACTATGGTGTGTGTTTGTAGACCGAGGACATCGAGGAGATTGCCAAGAARGCCGAGGCTCTGCCCAAAGTCAACAAGAAGAGACCGAGAATCGTTGTCTTTACTCAGGGGAAGGACGGAACCATCATGRCCAAAGGTAACTACACACATACACACACGTTGACAGGCACACACACACTGACACTCGCACACTGATTCGAGTGCAGAAACTAGCCTGCCTTCAGCAACTCGTTGGAATTGGCCTATGTGTCTAAGGCTAAATAGAAATGTTTCTTAYACAAGAAATATGAAAACAATATGCATAAMCATGGTAGCAATTGAACGGGAACAGTTTGGAGATCATGGGGAAATGATTCAACTAAAGGTGAGGACACAACAGTTCACCGGACGCAAGACTGAATCCAAACATTACACTGTTGATTTTAAAACTCCATCAGATTAGTAAACAGTCGAGGTTCAGTATATTCAAGGAGTCACAATAAAAGAAAGCCGAGGCTCTGCCAAAGTCAACAAGAAGAGACGAGAATCGTTGTCTTTACTCAGGGGAAGGACGGAACCATCATGCAAGGTAACTACACACATACACACACGTTGACAGGCACACACACATGACACTCCGACACTGATTCGAGTGCAGAACTAGCCTGCCTTCAGCAACTCGTTGGAATTGGCTATGTGTCTAAGGCTAAATAGAAATGTTTCTTACACAGAAATATGAAACAATATGCATAACATGTTAGCAATTGAACGGGAACAGTTTGGAGATCATGGGAAATGATTCAACTAAAGGTGAGGACACCACAGTTCACCGGACGCAAGACTGAATCCAAACATTACACTGTTGATTTTATGTGCATTTTACATTTACCTACTTTTTCGCACATTTGTTGTAATGAAATCTGAAAACACTGATTCAATAACAGAAGACAATTCCTGAAAAAATGTGGGGTTGGTGCCCTACAGTTAGAAGGACGGAAAT
>NW_019942925.1:131504-145938 GCF_002910315.2 Salvelinus sp. IW2-2015 | reverse complement strand
CATTTACCATACTTTTTTGCCACATTTGTTGATATGAAATCTGAAAACACTGATTCAATAACAAAAAAATTACAAGGGTTTGAGTGAGAGGACTAACTGGTGTCTCCAAGTGGCCACACACATCTACAAAGTGTGTGCAGTTCCTAAGCAATTTCAATGCACCTTTATGACTCAAAGAAGAGTCTTCAACTATAAGATACTTTTTTGAGCTCTCCTACCTGTGCCTTTSAGGAACTAGAGCAAGCACACTTAGTAATTGTTTTGTTGGGAACACAGCCCTGCATCCCAGCCATCAAACAATTACTGTTGTTTACGCCATCCCAAAACGGTCCATTATAAATCACAATCTGGGTCAGGTGGGCATAGTTTGAACGCTTGTTCTATTGCCAACATGACTAGCTGTGTTATAAAATACGATCTTACAGTGTTAGGCTTTCACAAGGCAATTCAGAGAAACCGATCGTAATCTTGGTACGCATAGAAAGGTGTCATGAGTGCATTCAAGTGCGTGTGCCGCAGTGAATTTTCTTCACAATAAACAAACATGGGCTCATTCTGTTCGGGAACAACCCAGTATGACATCATGTCATCATGTAACTGTACATCAAACATTGATCATAAACATTGACACTGTATATGACATAAGTTATTTAGTCACAGGTATGGCTTGCTTGTATGACATCGAAGCAGTATTTATTATAATCCTCTTATTCTCAACATCTCATCTTTCAAAATACATTGAGTCATCGCAATTTGCGTCATTGCCCTCACTGACAACAAAAGAAATGGTGCGCAGTGCTTAAATTCAGAACAGCTGTCAGTCAACACCCGTACAGATGTAGGATCTTAACTTGATCACTCTTTTGTTGCTGTGATTTTCCTGCACAGCAAGAAATGCATACTTGTAGTGTATTTTAGGTTTAAAATGGCTTCTAAAGTTGGTAATTTTCACTTTCAAATGTTAAACTTGATTTGCCCAAACAGAAAATGTATTAACCCCTACAAAAAATGTCCGTTAATTATAATACACATAATAATTCACAGTTCCTGTTGCTGCAGGAATATTTTCCTGCAGTAGCAAATGGCTCAAATTATGACCCTATATCTGTACAGCGCTGTGAAGCRCAGAGCCAGAGTTCTGACATATATAGCATGATACTGTACAGCCACTACATTCCAATTTAGGTGCTTATTAGTGCCCAAATTTGCCATTTTCAACCCGTATACCATGTGTGTATGTGTGTGTGAAGGAGGTGACAAGGTGGAGACGTTCCCAGTGCTRAAGATTGACCAGAAGGACATTGTGGACACAAATGGAGCCGGAGATGCCTTTGTAGGAGGTGCGTGTCCCTGAGTGTGTCTTTATTTCTGTGTTTATCTATGTGTATGAACGTTTTGGGTGGCTTTCTGTAGGGATATTTGTCTGGACCTTGGAGTTGGTCCTTGAGAAAGTTGAATCAGTGTGTGTGTGTGTGTCATGCAGGATTCCTGTCAGAGTTGGTCCAGGACAAGGAGTTGGAACAGTGTGTGAAAGCAGGACACTACGCTGCCAACATCATCATCAGACGAGCAGGATGCACCTTCCCCGAAAAACCAGACTTCCACTGATGACCTGTAACCTTAATTGCTGACYGCTTACCCCTACCCCATCCACCCTTACCTCTGACCCTTACCTTCCAACTTAACGAAACCAGGTCCCCCCTGTCCTTTTTTTTCTTTCAACCATGCTTTCATCCAATCCATCCATATATCTGTCATTGCTTTTATCCCTTCTTCCATTGTCTTTCTGCAACCAGACTTCTGTGCCTATTCTTCTTGTCCTACGCTAGGSGATGCTCTCGGGCCACACTGCCTGATACAGCAGTATCTGTTTCTACTGATGTTCAACTGCCCTCCGTMATGACTCTGCGGAAGTCTACTGCCCTCTGTAAACACAGTTAGACTGAAGGTACTAACGTAATACTGCCGATTCACAGTTAACTATCAGCCTCTCAATAAACTGTCATGTTTACACACACAGCAGGATGCTGCTGGAAACCGACTGCTGTCCAGTCTTCTCCTTGGAGACCGAGCTAAAGCCAWGTTAGTGAGTCAGGATTAGGTAACAGGTTAGGGACATGGTTGATGAGTTAKTTACGGATGGGTGGGTGGAATACCGTGATTTGATGCAGGAAGTTTCTGTTGAGAAGGTTGAAGATAATATCTMGGAGAACACCTCTATCAGAGATATTAAGAACACTGCACATAGAAATTAGATAGGCAGTGTCATTGTGATTTAGATGTCATCATTGWTTTCATTGRCTGATGTTTTATTATGACTGGAGGCTTATTGAAGCAGAGAAGTTTTGTTGCTGTAAAACCAAACAGATTCCTTAACCTTAAAGCGCACAGTAAAAGTGTAAAAGTTCTCTGTACACTTTGTAAATGTGTAAAGGCCTCTGTGYACTTTGTAAACGTGTCAAAGCCTCTTGAGTCATTAGTGATTTTTATGGCTGTTTTACAAATGATTCATRTTTAAATAATACATTTTAACGTGATGCTGGTGTAGCCTGTAGATATAGGCTAATAAACACATTTCAGTTGGTCTAAAACAAAATATCATAATAGGCTTTTTATAATTTTATAAACAGCCTGTGTTATACGTCTCATAACAGTCTAGGAACCTTTGTGCAAATGTTTAGTTTGTAAAAGGGGAACTTGGTCTGCAGGGGCTGTGAGGCTTAGGTCAGAAGTAAGCACCTCTCCTCATGTGTATGGTTGTTGATATCATTGAGTCTGCGTGTGGTATTGTGACTTGCTGCTTCTACAGAATACTTCACTCATTGTCCATTGACACTGGCTAGCGATACATTTTTTAAATAAAATTACTGTTATGATTCAGGAAAGGATCCTATGTATCGTCGATATGAGCTGCTAACCCAAATTACCTAAAAATACAAAGGATATTTAATTAACAAATGTATTTTTGTCTTAATTTCCCCAGGTAAATTGAGAACACATTGTTATTGATAGGAGCCATCACCATATTGCTTTCAAAATATGAATGAAATGAAAATATGATTGATTTGTAATAGTGTATTTACTATGTAATAACTTCACATTATGGCAATATACACATTTAACAAAGTACAATGGAGTTGAACATACAAGCAGTGAGCATTCAGACAGAGTATACTGTATTATAGTTTCTTCCATTCATGTTATAGTCCATCTCCTATTTGCTTCTCTACTGATGAATGTGTGTGTGTGTCAGTGTCTTAGTATGTCCTCCTGTAGTTGTATATCCAGGTCTCTCAGTCGTTTCAGGGAGCCTCGACTGGGCAGGACGTCGCGTCGCTGTCATACATGCGCAGTAGCGTCGACCAGTGCCCTCACTCGATCATCATATACCCCAGGACCAGCGTCACTGACCCATCACACAGTGCACCAAGATMTTGTCTGATTTACAGAATTGATGGTCATAAATCTGAGTCAGAAYTTTTTGTTCACTACCACTTCCCCTTAAACAACCACCTCCCTTGGTTACAGTGCCTGCTGATTCCATCTCTCTCTACTCCAGGGTTCCCCAACTGGTGATTTTATTTGCTCCCCAAATTTTTCTGGACACCAGCCAATCAGCTCCAAGTCATTTTAATTTGGGAAATCTATTTCAAAGTATTCCCACGCATAATAGATCAAGTATTGTGAAATTTCACTTGTGTATTAAAGTAGTAAAAAGAGATGTATTTTTAAATAAGAATAGAACGTTTCTAAACACTTCTACATGAATGTGGACGCTATCACGATTATAGATGATGTTGAATAATGATCAGTAGAAGCACAAATGCTAACCTCCCCTGTTATTGTAATGGTGAGAGGTTAGCTTGTTTTGGGGGTATATTTGTGCATTTGTAGCKTTCTCACTCATTATCCACAATCATGGTAAACATCCACATTATTGTAAAATTGTTTAGAAACATTATTTACAATAAAAGTGACTCAAATAACACAATACATGATTTACCATTCATTTCTATTGGGCACAAAATGATCTGAAACACAAACAAAACAAACAGCAAATGATTTCAACAAATGTGTAGAAACACAAGCTTGATGTAGTCATTGCGTGCTATGAATATGCGACCAAATACTTCACCTTTTACTACTTTAATACACATAAGTGAATTAGTCCCAATACTATTGGTCGCCTAAAATGGGTGGTCTTTGTACAAAAAGTGCAGTAATTTCTGACCGGTTCACCCTGACAGCCCGGTGTAAACAGAAGACTGCTGTATGGAACGTCGTTTGGTACTATATACTGCTGCAACCTATACGCATCATCCGGGACTAGCATTCATGAGCATTAAAATCACTTAAGCATGGCGGTGGAAAATGGTTTCATAAAGAAAGTACACATATCTTGCCCATTATTTTTTTCGATTTCTCGCCATTAAATCCAGTTAAGGAGGAAATCGACACCTTTGCAGCATGAATGGAGAATGTTTTAGATACAAACCTTTCCACGGGGGATACGAGTTTCTTGCCAGCTGCATACAATGCGTTTGGGCGGTAAAGACAAACGATTCAACATCACCATCTGCCGGGGAATGGGAAAGAGTACTCCTTTGCCATGTAAACACATCACAGATTGAACAAAATGATTTGGAACATTTCTCATTASCTGGCTATACAGATCACCAATTCAGTATATTTAAAATGAGCGGTAATTCATAACTCGCACATTCCTGAATTAACTAGTTTAACTTTGATTGTTCGTCTAAACTGACGAGATCACCTGCTAGCTAATTTCGGTAACGTTAGTGTCCAACATTAACTAGCTTGGCTAGTGGGTCAATGTCAAACGTAAACACTCGTTTCATGTCCCAATGATCGAATTTTACATTCATATGAAAGTAATTTGTTGAATAAATAAACGTTAATAAAGTCTTCTCCCAGGAAATGGCCAAATGAAGATGATATGTCATCACTCCGCACGTCACGTGACACAGAATTATCACAATTTTCTTCGATGGAAGTTTAACAGCGGTGGGCATCAAATATGTTGCATTACCGCCACCTACTAGACTGGAGTATAACTCCCTTGTACTTTGCTTGAAAAAGAAATAAACAAATACCATACCAACTAACTAACACTAAACTCCCTACATAAAAAAATRACACCACCCTACTCCACTATTTAAATCTATTTAGTTCTACCTCATGCCAACAACCTGAAAGGATGGCACATCACGCAATACACCCTGTAACTCTTCTGATGTCAAGTCTCGCACACCCAAATACTTCTCTGCAGCTGTCACCACAACCACAATTTTCTGCGACATATGTTCCATTCCTGAAGAACAGTTGATAACCATGGCTAAAATTGCAAAGAATCCAATCTTCCTGAAACATATATAACTTGTTGGCCTATCCCTCTGTACTGGTACAGATCTACTACTCCCACCACTCCTCTCAGGATCCCTTTCCCTTGACCCATCTTCCTCTACTTCACTGCCTCAGCATATGACAACTTCTGCGCTAYTCTAACCCTGGAAACCTCAACCTGCCTCTCTCGCACGGGACATTTCTGAACCCCAGCCCCATGGGCACCCCTACAATTAAAACAGTTASAGAGTTTAATTGATGTGATAGGAAAAGGCTGAGGATGGATCAACATCATTGTAGTTACTCCACAATACTAACCAAATGGACAGAGTGAAAAGAAAGAAGCCTGTACAAAATACACATTCTGAAAAACATGCATCCTATTCGCAACAAGGCACCAAAGTAATATTGCAAGAAATGTGGCAAAGCAATTAACTTTTTGTCCTGAATAAAAAGTGTTATATCTGGGGCAAATCCAACACATTACTCTCCATGTTTTAAAAGCATAGTGGTGGCTGCATCATGTTATGGATATGCTTGTAATCATTACGGACTGGGGAGTTTTTAATAAAAAAAATAAAAAATGTAGTTAAGCACAGGCGAAATCCTAGAGGAAAACCTGGTTCAGTCTGCTTTCCATCAGGCACTGGGAGATTAATTCACCTTTCAGCATGACAGTAACATTAAACACAAGGCCAAAACTATACAGTTGCTTAGCAAGAAAACAGTGAACGTTCCTGAGTGGCAGAGTTACAGTTTTGACTTAAATCTGCTTGAAAATGTCAGGACTTGAAAATGGTTGTCTAGCAATGTTCAACAACCAATTTGACAGAGCTTGAAGAATTTTGAAAAATATAATGGGCAAATATTGTACAATCCAGGTGTGCAAAGCTCACTTAGAGACTTACCCAGAAAGACTCACAGTTGTAATTGCTGCCAAATATGATTTTAACATGTATTGACTCAGGGGTGTGAATGGTTATGTAAATGAGATAATTCTGTATTTCATTTTCAATACATTTTCAAAAAATTCTAAAAACATGTTTTCACTTTCACAATATGAGGTATTGGATGTAGATGGGTGAGAACAAAAATATATTTAATCCATTTAGAATTCAGGCTGTAACAACAAAATGTGGAATAAGTCAAGGGGTATGAGTACTCTCTGAAGGCACTGTATATATATAGTATAGTGAGTGTGTGCCGGTAGGGTCAGTACAAGACAGAGTCAGTGTAGATAGTTTGGGTACTATTAATTGCCTATTTAGTAGTCTTATGGCTTGGGGTAGAAGCTGTCTCGGATCTTGTTGGTCTGAGAGCCGATGCTTYGGTACTGTTTCCCGGACGGTAGCAGAGTGAACAGTCTATGCCTTGGGTGGCTGGAGTCTTTGGCAATTTTTCAGGCCTTCGTCTGACACCGTCTGACATAGTGGTCCTGGATGGCAGGGAGCTTGGCCACAGTGATGTAGTGTGCTGTCCGCACCACCCTCTGTAGCGCTTTGCGGTCAAGGGCAATGCATTTGCCATACCAAGCTGTGATGAAGCCAGTCAAGATRCTCTTGTTGGTGCAGCTGTAGAACTTTTTGGGGATCTGAGRGCCCATGCCAAATCTTTTCAGCCTCCTGAGGGGGAAGAGGCGCTGCCGTGCCCTCTTCACGACTGTGCAGGTGTGTGTGGACCATGTTAAGTTCTTAGTGATGTGGACGCCAAGGAACTTGAAGCTCTCGACCCGCTCCACAACAGCCCTGTTGATGTGGATCGGGGCGTGCCCTCCCCTCTTTCTCCTTTAGTCCACAATCAGCTCCTTGGTCTTACTGGCATTGAGGGAGAGTTTGTTGACCTGGCACCACACTGCTAAGTCTCTGATCTCCTCCTCTCATTGCCATCGGTGATCAGGCCTACCACCGTCATGTTGTCAGCAAACTTGATGGTGGTGTTGGAGTCGTTCGTGGCCACACAATTGTGGACGAACAGGGCCTTCTTAGTCAGATCGTATGCCTTCGACAATGGAGTATCAAAACAGACTGCAGTTCTGCTGACTTCTGGGGTCTAGAGAGAGGGGAACAACACAAACACGGTCACGTCGAGTGAACGTTTTAGTACAAGCATAGTGCCAACACACTCGGGATAAGCTTGTTGTGGCATATGAGGGGAGTCTGGGAGAGAGGAAGGATATAAATTAAGGATATGAATAACAAAAAGGGTCTTGTAGCACATATCTCCTACTTTRCAGATGCTTTTTAATGCACTGAAGAAGCATTTCCTTGTTGAAAAAAAATGCAGAAACACCCTTCTATAATTTAAACCAAAAAGGTCCCTGACCTCTTCTCCAGGAGAGGAGAACCTTTTAATATTCTAACTGTACCTTGTATGCAGGGATATGCGTCACATAACACAGTGTGGTGTTGTAGATTCCCAGAAACTTCAGAGGCCTCTTCAGCTCCTGGACAGGGTATTAGTCAGTCATAAACAAATGCAACAAAGCGCCTGCTGTATGCAAAGCCCTCACTGTCACTCAGAAACTTGTTCCAGTGTCTGTCTGTGTCACGATCGTCTTGCGGTGAGAGAGAGGACCAAGGCGCAGCGTGTGAAAAATACATCTTCTCTTTATTTTGAGGATGAACAAACGAAACAAAAACAACAAACGTGAAGCTATGCAAGAACTAGTGCACACATGCAACATAGAACATAGACAATTACCCACAAATGCATGATGCCCATGGCTGCCTTAAATATGGCTCCCAATCAGAGACAAATGAAAGACATCTGTCTCTGATTGAGAACCACTCAGGCAACCATAGACATACCTAGAAACATTCACTCAACCATAGACATACCTAGAAACATTCACTCAACACAAACTCATACACTAAACCCAACACCCCCTTTACCATATAACCACCCAAAACGACAAAACACAAACATTCCCCATGTCACACCCTGACCTAACTAAAATAATAAAGAAAACAAAGAATATTAAGGCCAGGGCGTGACAGTCTGGTAATAGTTCTGTTCAGAACAAAACAATTGGACAATTATCTCAGTTCCAACCGATTAGACACCTTCAGCCAGAGTTGAAAGTTGAATGTTTTTTTTTTAATTTATTTTTTTACCTTCATTTAACTAACAAATTATTATTCACAATGACGGCCTACTCCGGCCAAACCCGGGCCAATTGTGCGCCGCCCTATGGGACTCCCAGTCACGGCCGGATGTGATACAGCCTGGATTCAAACCAGGTACTATAGTGACGCYTCTTGCACTGAGAGGCAGTGCCTTAGACCGCTGCGCCACTCCAAYAGATGGAGCGACAGTCAATAGGTTGTTATCAATAAAACGTCACAATACAGTGCAGAGCGTTCAATTTTCCTACTGGGGGCAAGGAGACCCCCAGCTCTGTTAAAACCACTGACAACTAACTGCGTGCAGTTTTCAAGGATTTGTTAAATAAATGCTAACTATTTGGTTGTAACATCATCACCTCTTGAAAAGCACAGTCAGAACTACAATTGCGAGATTATTCCATGCAAAACAAATTGCACACATTTAGATCTATCATCAGAGTTATACAGCAAGTAATTGCATTATTTTCATGAACAGTAAACATCAATTGATCACGTAATTTCAGATACGTGAGGGTAGCCTCATGATATCTACATTTTGGCCACCATTAATTGGATATTTGAGTGATATATAAAATAAAAGGGAACACGCTACCTGACAAGTACATTAAATATAGAAAAGTATGTGGACACCCCTTCAAATTAGCCAAATCCACTATTTCAGACACACCCGTTGCTGACAGGTGAATAACACCGAGCACAGATCTCCATAGACAAACATTGGCAGTAGAATCGCCTTACTGAAGAGCTCAACGTGGCACTGTCATAGGATGCCACCTTTCCAACAAGTCAGTATGCACATTTCTGCCCTGCTAGAGCTTCCCCAGTCAACTGTAAGTGCCGTTATTGTTTTTGTAATAGTATTTTTATTGGAATTTCACAATTTTCTCCCATATTAAGAGATACAGTAACGAAGATCAAATAAGAATAACAAAGAAAATAACAATTTTACGAACATATACAGAAATTAAACACAATAGCTCAGGTTAAAAAAAGAATTAGGTCCAACACATGGAATGTACAGTGTAATCCTGAGACAAGTAAACAACCATCTTTCTATGAAAATCCTGAGAGCTGATAAATCAGGTTCTAGGTCATTTAAATAAGGTTCCCACACATTGTAGAACAGATCTGTTTTAAAATGTAATGTACATGTCGATATTCCAATGGTACCCATTCAAATAGTACCTTATGCCTATCCTTAAATAGAAGGACCTTGTCATCTCTCACTTGCTAGCTTTAGAAGGGAAGAGAGAGAGAACACAGCTGCATGTGAGCTCTCACATTTTTCAACATGTTTTTTTTACAAAAGGATAGATTTGGAGTTAGATAAACTTGGATCTTTCAGCAGGGACATATGCAGGATGCTACCCTCCACAGCATAGGCCTTCGCTCCAGATCAAAACTCCAAACCTACAACCTAATTTTGGACAAAATTACCTGGAAGGATTACTGCTATCAAGGAATCCTTTTCCAAGCTATACAGAGGATGCTCTGGCAAACAAACAGCAGAGACCTGAGGACACCATCCAACCTGGAACTGAGTGAGTAGTGTTTGGTCTAATGCTATTTAAAAGACAAGAAGAGGAGAAGAAAAATGAAAAATAAAGTACATTACAATGATATATTGTACATTATGGGGACTGAATGCTGAGTTAAGGCTGCCAGGCTTGCTAGGACAGACCAGATACAACTTCAATTAGCACTGAGGTGTGAGGTGTGAAGTGGGAGGTGTCGAGGCCTTTGAGCCCAACAAGTGGCAGGAATCAATTGCAGCCTACCCCACCCAAATCCAGAGGCCTTTGAAGCCCCCTCCTGCTGTTCAGAGTCCATCCACTGTCATTTTCTACAAGAAATCTTCCTCCAGAAATAAAAGCTTCTCCCAAGTGGGTGTGACACCTACTCCCGTTGCCTGCTGCACTGCTGCTTGGATTCCACCTGGTGATCTGTTCACCACCTGCCCTGGCCTGTCTCCCCGTCTGGTACAGGTACCCCCACCACACTCCCCACCTCTCTCCCGAACTTTCGCGCCTCCAGCACACACATATTGTTGGGGCGAGTGACTCTGAACTTACAAGTTGTTATATATATGATTTATTTTGTCCATTTTGCTATTGCCTCATGACTCCTGCATACTTTGTTGACTATGAACTTTCTTGTTACCCAACCGTGGGACAGACTATGTTTGTTCCCACACTCGGGACTCTGACTCTCTATTGGTTACACAGACTTTTGGCCTCCCATCCTATTCTAACCACCTCTCGCTGGCTTTGTATTCATGTTACCTGATGAAATTGCTGTACAATATGATCTTGTTGCCATCTAATACAACTTCAAATGTCATAAATCAACACTGCAGAGCTCTCCCTGTCCTCTGACGTGCCTTGATTGTATTTACTGCTGATGATATCTGGAAATGTGCATGTACACCCTGGCCCATCTACTGTTGCTAGCCCCAATTCTGACTTGTGCTCCGATATCTGCTTCACTGATTTCTGCTCTCGTGTAAAAGCCTGGGTTTTCTGCACTTTAACACTAGAAACATATTACCTAAAATGGATCAATTGAAAGTGTGGGTTCATCGCTCCAATCCAGATGTGTTGGTCATTACTGAGATGTGGTTAAGGAAGAGTGTTTTGAATAATGATGTTAACCTTTTTGGTTATAACTTTTTTCGGCAAGACAGATCTTCCAAAGGTGGGGGAGTGGAAATCTTTA
Source organism: Salvelinus sp. IW2-2015 (assembly GCF_002910315.2). Taxonomy (NCBI): domain Eukaryota; kingdom Metazoa; phylum Chordata; class Actinopteri; order Salmoniformes; family Salmonidae; genus Salvelinus; species Salvelinus sp. IW2-2015. Next base: position 134,734 of record NW_019942925.1, on the reverse strand, counting down.
CCAAGGATCACCTTCAGTGCTCGGTGGTCTCCACCAAGTCTGTCACCAAACAATTTTACTTGATGGTTTTAAGCATTAAACTTTCAAATAGCTCTTTGTTGACTTGCTGGGTGCTATCGTCCTCCATCAGCACTTTCCTGTACCATACCTGCCCTAAGCTCTCTCCTGGCCCCGTACACTAAATCTGAATTAGTCCTGCTAGATGACCTAAACTGGGAGATGCTTAAACCACCTGACCAATTCCTAAATCAATGGGACTCCCTAAATCTTTCGCAGATTATTACCAATCCCACAAGGTGCCGTATGACTCCAAACACCCAGAAAAGGCTAATCTCCTCAATGTTATTCTCACAAATAATCCTGATAGGTATCAGTCTGGTGTTTTCTGTAATGACCTTAGTGATAATTGTTTTACAGCCTGTGTTCGTAATGGCTGCTCAGTGAAACAACCTGTCCTGATTTGTCATAGTCACTTGCTAAAAAACTTTAATGAGCAAGCCTTCCTTCATGAACTGGCCTCCTTAAAATGGTACAGAATCACACTCTGTCGAAGTTGCTTGCACCTTCTTTTTTGATATTTTCAGTGGTATTGTTAACAAACACGCCTCCATAAAGAAAATGAGAATTAAAAACCGGTTCAGTCCCTGGTTCGACCGTGATCTTGAAGAGTTACTCCACCTCAATAATTGCATTTGATGAAAGGCTCGGCACACGCATACTCAGGCTGACTGGCTCTTGTTCAGACAAATGAGAAATAAGTGCACTCAGGCTATCCGGAAGGCCAAAGTTAGTTACTTTAAGGAGCAGTTCTCTCTCTGTGGGTCTAACCCCAAGAAGTTCTGGAAAACAGTTAAAGACCTGGAGAATAAACCCTCCTCCTCACAGCTGCCCGTGTCCCTTAATGTTGATGATGTGGTTGTTAATGACAAGAAGCACCTGGCTGAGCTCTTTAATCACCATTTCATTAAGTCAGGATTCCTATTTGACTCAGCCATGCCTCCTTGCCTGTCCAACATTTCCTCATCTCCCACCCCTTCTAACGCGACTAGCCCCGATGCTCCTCCCTCTTTTTCCCCTTGCCCCGCTACAAAGTTTCTCCCTGCAGGCAGTCACTGAGTCCGAGGTGCTAAAGGAGCTCCCTAAATTTAATCCCCAAAAACCTTATGGGTCAGATGGTTTAGACCAGTGGTCACCAATCTTTTCTGAGTCAAGATCCCTTTCTGAGTCAAAATGTATGCCGAGATCTACCGCTTTATTAACATGACTTTAAAAAATGTAAGCCTATGCAACATTAACCAATTAAAAACAGTACTGTACAGTAAGCTATAGGCCCAATACATTATGACCGCATACTGGCTTTGCTTGAATTTACCTGCCAATGCATTGTTGTTCAGGACATTTAAAAAAAAAAAAAAGATTTCAAAATTTGAGGTAGGCTATATGATCACACCGGTAATAGATCCATTGTTGTATTACTTGTGAGGCACAGCTGAGTGAGCATACATTTAAATAATTCGCTTTTTATTTTACTGGGCTGATGGTGCCTGCATCTGATGGTCAGTCTCAGAGGAGGGAGAGAGCAGCAGACTGAGGAGCCGTCTCTCAACATCCCTCCGCTCTCCCTTTCCTCTACTGATACTGACCAAAAAGGGACACCGTCTTCCAGCTGATGGCAAAACTTGAGTCGCACCGCATTATTTCTGCCTCATGCACAAATTCATGTTGTTACTCCTATGAACAGAGAAAGTAAAATATTCCTTGATATAAAAAAAACCCCAAGCCGCTAATAATAACAACAACGCAAGCCTATAGATACACTTTCCTACTCATTCATTACTGCTGCACTGCTTGTTGTAGCGCTGAGTGGAAATAGGAAGAAAGTGGATTTTATGCATTATAAAAGTGTTGAATACGATGTGTTGACAGTGCTGATTAAGAACTTAAACATGAACTCACTCATAAAAACAGCAGCTCTTTGCTGTATTCGTTGACAGTCTCTCTCTAGTCATGGTTTAAACATTATGAAATCTCACAGTATCAATTTTGCCGTAGCTTTCTTTCTTGCCTCCTACGATACTGCAGACTCGGTCATGTGAGCAATCTGATTGGCCAGCAGAGGCATAGTGCACTTGATTTCCTCTCCRGGCCCACCGGGAAGGCAGAGTTTTTGTACCTTCAGACACATGGAATGACAACAGTTTGCCTACCCGGCGCGCAGGGCAGCTGAATTGGCTGCACCTACCACCAACAACCTGAGAGTTTTTTACAGAAATGTTTGGCGATCGACTAGAAATGCTTTGGAGATCGACAAGTCGATCGCGATCGACAGGTTGGTGACCACTGGTTTAGACCCTTTCTTCTTTAAGGTTGCTGCCCCTATCATCGCCAAGCCTATCTCTGACCTTTTGAACCTGTCTCTCCTTTCTGGGGAGGTTCCCATTGCTTGGAAGGCAGCCACGGTTCGTCCATTATTTAAAGGGGGAGATCAAGCTGATCCTAACTGTTATAGGCCTATTTCTATTTTGCCCTGTTTATCAAAAGTGTCAAAGAACTTGTCAATAATCAACTGACTGGCTTTCTTGATTTCTATAGTATTCTTTCTGGTATGCAATCTGGTTTCTGCTCAGTTTATGGATGTGTCACTGCAACCTTAAAGGTCCCTAATGATGTCACCACTGCCCTTGATTCTAAGCAATGTTGTGCTGCTATTTTTATTGACTTGGCCAAAGCTTTTGATACGGTAGACCATTACATTCTTGTGGGCCGGCTACGGAGTATTGGTGTCTCTGAGGGGTCTTTGGCCTGGTTTGCTAACTATCTCTCTCAAAGAGTGCAGTGTATTAAGTCAGAACATCTGCTGTCTCAGCCACTGCCTGTCACCGAGGGTGTACCCCAAGGCTCGATCCTATGCCCCACGCTCTTCTCAATTTACACAGAGGTCAAACGTTTATCTGCTAAGTCTTCACAAGGTTTCACACACTGTTGCTGGTATTTTGGCCCATTCCTCCATGCAGATCTCCTCTAGAGCAGTGATGTTTTGGGCACAACGGACTTTCAACCCCTCCAAAGATTTCTATGGGGTTGAGATCTGAGACTGGCTAGGCCACTCCAGGACCTTGAAATGCTTCTTACGAAGCCACTCCTTCGTTGCCCGGGGCAGTGTGTTTGGGATCATTGTCAGTGCTGAAAGACCCAGCACGTTTCACCTTTCAATGCCTGCTGATGGAAGG
>NW_019942925.1:122872-126479 GCF_002910315.2 Salvelinus sp. IW2-2015 | reverse complement strand
GGGGACCTTCAATACTGCAAATGTTTTGCTACCTTTCGCCAGATCTGTGCCTCAACACAACACTGTCTCTGAGCTCTACGAACAATTCCATTGACCTCATGGCTTGGTTTTTGCTCTGACATGCACAGTCAACCTTATATTTACAGGTGTGTGCCTTTCCAAATCATGTCCAATCAATAAAATTTTCCACAGATGGACTCCAACCAAGTTGTAGAAACATCTCAAGGATGATCAATGGAAACAGGATGCGCCTGAGCTCAATTTCGAGTCTAATAGCAAAGGGTCTGAATACTTATGTAAATAAGGTATGTCTAGTTTTATTTTTAATAAATTAGCCAACATTTCTAAAAACTGTTGTCATTATAGGGTATTGTGTGTAGATTGCTAAGGATTTAAAAAATGTAATCAATTTTAGAATAAGGCTTTAACGTAACAGAATGCAGAAAAAGTCATGGGGTCTGAATACTTTTCCGAAGGCACTGTATATCCTTTGCTTTTACTTCTAGTGCCATCCCAGAGATAACACCCTTGATAGGCGCCCAGCTTCGTTGATCCACAGACAACACATTTCAATCCGATATCTTCTTGAGGTGCAGGGCACGCTCCTTCTGTCCCATAGATACACCAAAAAATGAAATAAGTCCACTTCTCGTTACTCACATCGACGACACCTCATCCAACACATCCACAATTTTAATWGAGTCTTCAATCGAATCTCCCAGGTAACAACATCGATCCAAACCCTTTCTCTGACCAAAAAAATATCTGAACTAGGTTTGGATTTACTAGATTCCACYACCACTTTACTTCTCTTATTTCCTTTTGCATTCGCCACTGTAATCCAATTCTTCTCACTCTCATCTCCACTCRACACACCATCTGATTCAAACATAACATCCACTTCTGACATTTTCTCGGGAGGAGTTCTCCTCGTACTCGACCCTCTCCATCTTTGGAGGATGCGGCTTTCAAAGATTTGGCCTTTATTGGTTGACCTGTCACCTGTCATGATATATTGCTTGTTTGTTTTTTTGCTGTTGAAGCACTTTCAGATGCTATGAAAAGCGAAATAGAAATGCCATTATTATTATTATTATATTTACTGATCACGAAAAGAATGCAGTGACTCTCCTTGCCCCCCAGCAGCCGAATCGAATGCTCTGCACCGTATTGTGATGTTTTATTGATAACGACCACATGGCTTGAGCAGAGGCTGCGCTCATAACAACTGAAAACTTGGAATACCAAGTTGGAAACTTGGGCCTCTTTCTAGAGCTCCGACTTTCTGACCTGAAGATCACTGACGTCATGATTTGACCTTGTTTTTTTACAAGTTCCCAGCTGTTTTGAAAGCACTAAGAGGGAGGATAAACGTGAAAAACCTATCCCACACTTGATCCTGCCCACTCGGCACTAGCCTCCCATTGGAAACTACAGGATGTGGTCTATCTTGGGTTAGTTAAAAAAAATCTTTGATATTACTTAATGTACTGTAAGGCCAAACCAATTCCCCCAGAGAGATGGCTAAAGTGGATCCTGAGTWCGAATCAAGCAGCCCGTCGAACAAAGTTGACTGGACAACTGCAGTGTCAAAAACTGGAACAAATAGGAAATAGTCTAAAATTGGAGTGGAGGATACGTGTATGAATGATAATGAATCGTTCCTTGTTAGGATGCGTTTGTTGAGTAAGGATGCATATGTGGGAGACCCGTTTGAGGTGTTGAAAATGGTGAAGTGTGCGCTGGGAAAGGTTGAGTCTTTCAGAGGGTCTTATTTTGATTAATTGTATTYCTGAAGAACAAGAGGAARACTGCAGTGAGCCTCAAAAGAATCCGGACAACAAAAGTATTGTGCTTTGAACTTCAGAGCAGGGCACCCATCAAAAGGAGTCATCTCAGGGGTGACGATGGATGTTCAGGTTGAATACCTGAAAATAATTCCTGGTGTGGTTGGTACCCAGCGTCTGACCCGTTGAGGGTGAATGGAGAAAAATAAGAAAATCTGTTGGTCCTGTTGTTTTTTAAAATAAATAGCACCTACCTACGCATGTGAAGCTTGGTTATGTAAGATACGCTGTAAGAGCTTTCGTCGCCAAACCGCTGCAGTGTAAAAAKAAGTAARGATTTGGCCATGTTTCAAGTGTGTGCAGACAGAGTATACTGAAGAACAATGTGTAGAARGACRACAGTGTTGCAATCGTGGTAAGCATCATGATCCCGAGTTTCTGGAGTGCCTTCTAAGGGTGAAGGATATTGAGGTGGCAAAAGTTAGAGCGGTCAATCGAATCTCCTATGCGGTTGCAATTAAAAGACTTGAGAAAACAAGTGAAGCTAGTGAAGATACGATTCCAGTCTCGATTCCAACTGTACAATTCCAGTCTCAAAGAAGTCAGATAAACTGGACATTATTGTGGCTGTGGCGGAAAGGTTCGGGAGATTTAAGGATTATACATCTGAAGACTTGTGTGTACTGGCGATGTGTACTGGTCCCGGAAGACGGCGTGCCCTCCCAGGCTCCCATTGAGCCAGTGTAGGGATCAGATCTGATTTCTTTTTAACAGAAAAGTTGTTTTATTTTATTTTTGGTTGTTTGGTAGTTTTTGGTAGTTTGTTCCACTGTGGGGGGAATCCTGTTTTCATCCCGCACACTAGGTTGCGGGATGTACACTAAAGTCAAAGATTTTTAGAACTATGGCTGTGTTCAAATACCCATACTAACATACTTAATGAGTATATACTACATACTATTACTTCATTTTAGTATACTGTAAACAAATGGTCTCCTTTCAGTAGAGCATACTAGCCCTATGCCTGTCTACCGGAAGTTGATGCTGTTGCTATGCAACCTCTCCCCAGATTGTTAGTGTAACAATTAACTAGCTAGACATTTTGCGATTTCGAATGTGTTTGTAAATTTTATCTGGAGTGCCAGAGTGCGCTCTGGTCGTTTGAAAATTCAGAGCGTTGTCAGATTGTCTGTTAGTAAATTCTGAGCGTTTCCCTCTCGAAGCATTCAGAGCGCACTCTGGACTCTCTGGCAGAGGAGCAGAGTTACTGGCTAGATACTTCCAGACACAAAGGAGAGAACACCTCACTCTGACCATTTTACTCACACTAGCAGAGCTGGTTAGGCTGTTTTCATGTTATCCAGAGCATTGGTGACTAACTGTGCTGCTGGCAACAATTTAATTACGCTTTCACCAGCCATATCAAATCAAAACAAATTGTATTAGTCACATGCGCCGAATACAACAGGTGTAGTAGACCTTACAGTAAAATAGACCTTACTTACAAGCCCCTAACCAACAATGCAGTTTAAAAAATATGAATAAGAATAAGAAATAAAAGTAACAAGTAGTTAAAGAGCAGCAGTAAAATAACAATAGCGAGACTATATACAGGGGGTACCATACAGAGTCAATGTGCCGGGGCACCGGTTAGTCAAGGTAATTGAGGTAATATGTACATGTAGGTCGAGTTATTAAAGTGACTATGCATAGATAATAACAGAGAGTAGCAGCGGTGTAAAAGAGGGCGGGCAATGCAAATAGTCTGGGTAGCCATTTCATTAGATGTTCAGGAGTCTTATGGCTTGGGGGTAGAAGCT
>NW_019942925.1:117283-121418 GCF_002910315.2 Salvelinus sp. IW2-2015 | reverse complement strand
TCAAATCGACATTTAGGCATCTGCGTAACCCAAATCGAACATAGGGCATCTGGTAACCCAAATCGAACATACTGGGCACTCTGGTAACCCAAATCGAACATAGGGCATCTGGTAACCCAAATCTAATAGAGGGCATCTGGTAACCCTAAAAACTAACAAACTTTCTATGTTTAACTTCTCAGAAAAACGGCTAAGTGCCCTCTTTTGGGTTACCAGGCCCACAATTTTTATAATGGTTTTAAATGACACCAAAGCAAAGGACATATTTCTAAAATTATGTCTTTATTTGAGTTCTTCATGGATTGATTTGTCTCTCAATTAATGTCCGAGCTTGGCTTGCGTTACGAGGCAAATTATGGTAACGGTAGTAACGTGACTGTGTTTCCAGAGAGTGACACATATGGTCAGCCACAGTTCCCCGGTCTGTAACCGACCCATGATTAAAGTTCAATGAGCAATGCTTCGTCGAATTGTTCCAAATGTCACTTACTTCCAATGCCGAACTCTGAAAATATTTTCCCACAAATGCACAGAGATTCAAATATGGTTTCCCGCAGGATGTGAAAAAGAAGAGTGTTGTGTTCTGGGGTAATTCCACTCAGATGAGGCCGGATCTCATGGAATTGTTTAAGCCAAGTGTATTCCTCCTGCGATAGAACAATTCTGCACACCCCGAAGCTGGAATTAGTTTTGGGCTTGCAACGCACATCTGATAGACCCACTTTCCAAGGATACTTTCTGTAAAATCACTCTCACTGAACATGGTGACTGGGGATCGTCGAGTGCCATTAAATATGGCCAACCGGCTGGACATGAGAGCCGCAACCTACGTCTGTCAGAGGAGGTGGCTCGGACTTCCAGCCTACTGAGAACATCAGGAATAGATTGATTACTTAACTCAACAAAATCGGTTTAAATTCGCAGCGCTGAGCACCTCGTCCCTGCAGCGTCTGCGAAATTGTGCCTTGTGCGTTGCCTGACTCTGGCTAGAACTCCTGTCCATCTTTGCAAAGCATAGTAACATTTTTCGAATCATACTGACTTAGCTTGCATATTTTTTGCGGCCGGAACTCTATAAGATATTTCAGGAAACTTCGAACATCGGATCGGTACATTTTTAACGTGGATGGTGCCAAACCACGGCCTTCAATCTTCCCATACCAGTCATAACACACGCATGTAGTTGTCCAGAAAACACAGTCCTTCATCGAGTTTGCCCTCGGACATAATGTAGAGGAATTCCCGTACTCGGGACAGACTGGTGCGACTATTATCAAGGCGTTTAACCGAAGGGTTATACCATTAGTAAAGGTCGCATAGTCTTTAAAAAATTTGAGTATTCAAACCTTGAATCATTGGCGACACACCGGCGTCTTCATCACTGTCGGTCTCGGTGGATGTCGACACGACGCAGGCTTGCTCCCTCAGTGGACTGGTTGACTGCACCGCCGACTGCTCACTCTCGCCACTCAGTTGCTTCTCCGGGGAGCAATCGCTGTCAACAGACTGCATAAACCCAGAGTCGTCACCGGGCTCCAGCCGCTCTACGATCAAGCCCACAACGAATCACAATTATCGCTGACGTCCAATGTCTTGTTAGGCAGCTTTCTATTTTTTTATCATTCGAAAACCCGGCAGATTGCAACAGCAGCGTGCTTCCATGATAACGTCTTAATCTTAAGTCCATGGACAGTCTTAAAATGTTTGTCGAGCCGCGCGATATGCGTCTTGGTACAAAGTCCACAGTCATGTCGTTGTTTGCTGTACATAGCTTCTCTCTCCTGCCTGCCTTCCTCCGTGTATGTTTGTGTCTGCCAAGAAGCCGAACCCTAATCATGGGTCCTAATTATAGCCAGGTGTGGATACAGGCGTGGCATTGTTAATTGGACTGGAGGGAAATTGAAAGGTCAAGGCCCCAAAAATGCCGCTATACTCCCATCACTCTGATGGCGGTGGTACAGCCCAAACGACCTTAAGCCAGCCGATCACAGTTCGAGACCCATGTGAGGGAAACTCATTGCTCTCATTTTACCCCCTGACAATGTCTTGAAAGGTCAAGGCCCCAAAAGTGTGCTTGGCTCAGTGTGTAGAGCGCTATACTATCACTCAGGAGATCGGGGTTCGAGACCGGTGTGGGGTGCTCGGATTTCAATGACAAGGTAAGTACCATAATTAAAAATTAACCCTAACCCTATACATATATATTGTTTCTTGAACTCGGGGTTACCATGACCATGGACCCTTGACGAAAAGAAACAACAAAATAGTACATAAATAATCAAAATTACAACAAAAAAAACCCTCACCAACCCACCATCCTTCCAAACGTTTTTTTGAAGACACCCACCAGCACCCCCAACGGACGAGAACTTTTTTTCTCCAACTACTCTGGGGACCCCGACTTGGCTAGGGGATCCCCCCGCAGCGATTACGCCCTAAGCGATTAGGCCCTTCCATACACCAAGCAAGAAGACGGGATGAAATGGATAGACCGGACTCCTTCGGGACCTCTCGGGGTCCTGTTGGAAGACCAATCGGCTCAACGTCTCCACTCCACAAAATGAAGACTCACGTACCGCGCTGGACGACTACCTACCCCAGTTTAGAATTGGATTGGCAGTATGTCCAGTAGCGCGAGTTTTCTCCGAGCGAGTTGGAGTTGTTTAAAAATTACGTAAAAGAGGTGCTTTGGGGGAGGCGCTGCCGCTGGGACCATCCCCGGGCCGGGAGATCCCTGGGGTGCCCAGATGATGTCTGGCGGAGAATCGGATCCCACAGAACTATTATTCACTGGGGGAACCCTTACCCCGCCGCACTCAGCCTGGACAACCAATCCACTTTTTTGACCTTGACTACGAAAAAAATTCACTGTCTAGGGATGACATACCACTGGAGCACGCTACGATCCTGGAAGGGAGTAGCTCCACGGGTCACTATCACCCGAACCACTGAATTACCTACAACTAAGATGGTGGGGATGGACACATGGCAATCAACTATGACTCCTGGCAGACGTACGATACAAAACCAGAGGAAGTTTGCCTGATCCTAAACCCTCCATACACCGACAAAAATGCAGGACGGAACCCCAAGGGCGGATGCATGATAACCGTAGAGAGGGCTCGCCTTCTGGGTTTTTGTCTGCTCAAACCATTGGAAGTTCAATGACTAACCACTCGCAGGGACACATGGCATCCAACTGAGGTCCGGACCTGCATAAGGTACGCCACTTGAGGGTTTTGCCTGATCCAACGCCGAGTAAACCCATACAGACCAGCTGGATTTGACTAGACATGGGTTAATTGAGAGTTAGGATCCTGGAAGGGAATAACTCCTAATTATACACATGATTGAAAACATCCAGGACCAAAAGACTGACGAACACGGAAGTAAATACATAGACAACGTGGAGCCAAAAAAGAAGGATCCGATGGGGAGTAACTCCTAGGTTGCACTATGCTTTCCACATCCGTTGACAAGCGGACCCAGACATCATGACTATACCACTCGACAGGGACACATGGCAACCAACCGAGGGCCGGACCTGCATAAGGTACGCAACTCAAGGGATTTTGCCTGATCCTACGTCGAGTTGACAGACCTACCTAACCTAACCCTTACCCTAACCTTAACCCTAACCTTAACCATTCTAAAACCTATACCTAACCCTAACCTTAACCCTAAACCTAACCACTCTAACACTCTACACTAAACTAAACCTTAACCCTAACCTTAACCATTCTAAAACCTATACCTACCCTAACCTTACCCTAAACCTAACCACCCTAAACCTAACTTAACCCTAACCTTAACCACTCCTAAACCCATACCTAACACTTAACCCTAACCTAAACCTAACCTTAACCCTAACCCTTTCCATCCCTCGACCTACGGACGGACAGTCTTTAACCAAACCAATGGGTTAATCTACAAGTGGGCAACCATGGGGTCTAACACTGGCCAGGACCCCCCTGGCCAGCGCGTATATGATGTGGAGTGCAACCATTCCCTTTCCCCCCTTCGGCTTCCACGTGTCAGAGATGGAAGTGGATCAACCGACTCAAAACTAGTACCCTAACCCTAACCCTGTATATAACCATGTTATACCTGGTACTCTCTGTCTATAGCCATGTTA